>NC_142956.1:9303878-9326378 GCF_046866305.1 Octopus bimaculoides
GGTCAATAAATTAAGTACCATTTGCATACTGGGGTTAATGTAATGGACTGACTCCCCTCCCCCAAATTTCGGGCCTTGTGCCTAAAGTAAAAAATATTTAGTCCCATTCTTTGGTTGGCCCAAGGCTATAATAGAAGATACGATACTTGCCTAATGTAACATGAACCTGGAACCATGTGGTTAGGAAGCAAGCTTCTTACCATACAGACACACCTGCATCTGTCATGGTAGTCATGGCCACCTCGTCTTTATTGATATCAAGAAATACAACGCCTCTTTTCCTTTTCTAATCTGTGAGGTGATATCTGAGGGAGGTTTAGCTGCAATTTTTAGTAGGTCAAACCCGCATTGAGGTCACCTTCATAGCGTCATGTTTACGATAAAAAAAAGTAGTCTAAAGGGCAGGTAAACCATAAGTACTTGTAAATGAATTGTCTCCCTTAGAACACAACTTCACTCAATTTGTGCGTGTGTGTCGCAATTTCTCCACGAATCGTTTTTTTCATTTACTTGTTTCAGTCATTAGGCTGTGATCATGCTGGAGCACCGTCTTACGAAGTTTTCACTTGAACGAATCGAGCCCTGCACATTTTTTGAAGCCTGGTACTTATTCTATCGGTGTCTTTTGTCGAACCACTAACTTACGTGAACGTCAATACACCAACTCCAGGTGATGATGCTGTGGTGAGGGACACACACACCCACATATATAAATATATATATACAGACACACACACACACATATATATATACATACATACATACATACACACACACACACACAAGACGGGCTTCTTTCAGTTTCCGTCTACAAAAGGCTTTGGTTGGCCTGAGCCTAAAGTAGAGGACACTCTGGGGTTGAACTTAGGACCATGTGGTTGGGAAGCAAGATTCCTACCCCAGGGCCTGAATGGTAAATGACGGCTAAAAGTAAAGGTTGTTCGTTAGCCCCAGGTAACACTTGATCCAGCAGACCTATCAATAAAATGCTGCAATCATGACCATTCCAACTTTTATTCAGTCATAGTGTATCTAGGATTACATCATGTATTGTATACTGTAGTAGTCACTATTAAGGGATATAATGATTATTTAGCCCTATGCCAGCTCCGTCTCACAGATTTATGATCAAATATCTACTAGCCATGACAATCTCATCTTTTATTCAGGCATAGTGTACCTAAGACTACAATATGTAACATATACTATAGTAGTCACTATTGAGGAATAAAGTGGTTATTTAGCCCGTGGTCAGTCCTGATCAGGGTGCTTGCTCCTTTTTACCAGCTAGTGGACTTGAGCAATATGAAAATTAAGGATTTTCCTCAAGAATACAATGCATCACCTGGTCCAGGAATTGAAACCACAATCTTGCAATCATCAGTCAAATAAGCTAAACACTAAGCCATGAACCTTGACAAGTGTTGTGTATGCTAGATAAACATGGGGTGACCAAGGAAAGATATGAGATGTTTTGGCCCAACCTATTTGGTTCATTGATTCGATGCTCACTTATTTGACAGCAGACATCGTAATGATTCTCTTGTTCTCTCCTTCTCCGTCTCTCTCTCTCTGCTTATGTATATGTGGAGAGGGAAGGTGTTTATGTCAGTTGTGTTTAATTACCCTGCGTGTCTAAGCAAAAGTAGGGTCGTGTAGCCGTTCGTCTTTGTCTGTGTGTTTGCAAAATTACTGGAAAACGGCTGAACAGATTTTCACCAAATTTAGCAGAAATACTCATTGAGTGAGTGGCTCGAACTCATCAAATTTTGGTGTGATGAATCAAAATGTTTTTTTTTATTTGTTACATATGCATAAACAATAAGCAGGGGAAATAACTCTTGATTTCATTTTGTTGAAATATCAATTCGTCTGAGATTATTAAATCAAATTTTATTTCATCTTTGTGTGCGCGCAAGATATGCATCATACCTCCGATGCCTTTTTTTTTTATTAATAAATTGTAATGTCTAAGGAGGAATATATATGCCAGAAAAACTTTAAAAAGTGGCCCTATACTCCTTACAGAGTAATTTGGACTAACCACACCAATCACATATTTTTCCTCACGCCCAGCTATTTTCTTCCAAAGTCACTAATCACAACTTGGAGTGGTACATTCTTCACTAGGGAAAAACTTAGTATTCACAACCATCTATCCATCCCACTTTCTAACGCACACGCTCACACACACACAGAAACGTTAGCACGCCTAGCGAAATGCTTAGCGGTATTTCGTCTGCTGCTACGTTCTGAGTTCAAATTCCGCCGAGGTCGACTTTGCCTTTCATCCTTTCGGGGTCGATTAAATAAGTACCAGTTACGCACTGGGATCGATATAATCGACTTAATCCGTTTGTCTGTCTTTGTTTGTCCCCTTTGTGTGTAGCCCCTTGTGGGTAGTAAAGAAATAGCACATGCACACAAGCACATACATGCTTACACACACACATATATATGCACAAACACACACATACAAACATAAACACGTACACAAACACACACACATATATACCAGCACACACACACTAACACAATCAAACACATACACACACATATATGTATGTATATATATTAGTGTATGTGTGTGGGTGTATATATGATCGTGTTTCTGTGTAGACTCAACATATGGCAACAAGGATGTATTATGGTGTACACAGATAGATTATATACACAATATACAATCTATGTGAGCTGAGTTAATACAAACGTATGTTGACATGTGTGTGTATATTCCTACCTGTGTTTGTGTGTGTGTGTATATATATGTATGTATGTATGTATGTGTGTGTGTGTGTGTGTGTGTGTGTAAAGGAAAGGGTATAAGATATCAAGGTGCCATGCCCATATATGGCAGTCCACCTACTACCACACTTGCTGCTGCTGCTGCCATAGGCTCACTTCCTGTTCCTGTGTTTGCTCAAGTCATAAACATTGTTACCGTAGCAACAACATACATAAACTGCCAAAACTTGCCAGCTGTAAAATATATAGTGGGAGTGGGGGTGATGGCAGTGGTGGTGGTGGTGGTGGTGATGGTGGTGGTGTTTGAGGTGGTGATAATTCTATAGTGTTGCTGGTGGTGGCTGTGGTTGGTGCAGTGTTAGTGGTGTCATTAGAGCCAACGGTAGTAGTTGTGGTTGTGAACGTGGTGGTTGTGGTTGTGGTTGTGATGGTGAGAGTAGCAGTTATGGTGGTGGTGGTAGTAGTTGTGGTGGTGATTGTCATGTCTGTGATGGTTGTGGTTGTGATGCTGGGAGTTGTGATGGTGGTGGTAACCTAATGGTGTAGTGGTGGATTTTGTGATGGATGAGACTAACCGAAATATTGGCACAAGGCCAGCAATTTCAGAAGAGGGAGTAAGTCAATTACATCGACTCCAGTGTCCAACTGGTACTTGTTTTTATCAACTCTAAAAGGATGAAAGGCATAGTCTCTCTCTCTCTCTATATATATGTACGTATATATTTGCATACATATATATATATATATATATATATATATATATATATATATATATTTGTATGTGTATATATATATATTATTTACATTTGACGGATATTCGTCCTCATCTTGTTTGTTGTTAACACAACGTTTCGGCTGATATACCCTCCAGCCTTCGTCAGGTGTCTTGGGGAAATTTCGAACCTGGGTTCTCATTCCTATCGATGTTACTATTATTATTATTATATTATTATTATTATTATTATTATTACTATTATTAATCAGGTCGCTGCCGTGAATCGAACTCGGAACCTTGGGATTAGTAGCCCGCGCTCTTAACTACTACGAACAGAAAGATGAATATAATGCCACTAAGTATTTTGCTCAGTATGCTAATGACTCTGCCTGTTTGCCACCTTAATAATAATAATCCTTTCTACTATAGGCACAAGGCCTGAAGTTTTTGGCAAGAGGGGTTTGGATGATTACATTGACTCCAGTACTCAACTGGTACTTAATTTATCAACCCTGAAAGGATGAAAGATGAAGTTGATCTCGGTACAGTTTGAACTCAGAATGTAAAGATAGACAGAAAAAAACCCAACTATATTTAAAACTGGACAGTAGGGTGAAGAGTTTTTTTACGATTTTTAATTTCATGCTGGTAGTGCAGAAAAGTTGCGAATGGACATCAAAATCCATTTTTTTTGTCCCTTGTGGAGCATAGGGCCTCAACAGTTATTTTCCACTTTTTGCAGTCATTAGGCCTGTTTCTTGGCTGTTTCCCATGTCAGGTCGATGATCCTGAGCTCATCCAAAATGCTCCGCTTCCATGTCTGCTTCGGGTGTCCTCACTTCCTCTTCCCCTGCGGGTTCCAGTCAAGTGCTTGTGTCACATTTGAGGGTTCTTTCCGCAGTGTGTCCCCAATCCATCTCCATTTCCTTCGTCTAATCTGAACATGTATGGGCTCCTGGTTGGCAAAATAACTGGTGTAAAATCTTAGAACTTTGTGACAATATCTTGTCTCTACAAATGCATGGAAAAATGGAAAAAGTGGGAAAAAAAACACCTCTACTTATTTATTAACTACTTAGATGACCCTGTACTATCAAAAATGATGGCTAATTATAGTATTTTATATATAAATAAATAAGGTGCAAAAGGAGGTACATAATCACACATACAAACATTCACACACTTCCCTTGTACACGCACACACATACTCACACAGAGTTGAAACGCTGATTTTTTTTTCACCCCTTCCTTCCTTATTTATCTATCACCCATTCCTTTCGCTCACTGCTCTTACTTTCTCTAACTCCCTCTCAGTCAGGGCTATTACTCTCACTACTTCTCCTTCACTGGATTACTATTTTCTCTCTTCCTCCACGTCTAGCATGATTCTGGATAAATATATATACATATATATAAAAACACTACACTCGTTTTTATATTAGGAGATGAAATACAGTTTTCTTTGCATCTTCTTCAGGTAGCTTTTAAATGACTGTGATGAAATTACTCTAAAATACAACTTAAACATGTCTTTTCTGTTACTTCATCTTTTGCCTCCACAAAGAGAGATGGTGGGGGGACTGTAATTTATATCTACATGAAAAATTTTCTGAATTTGATAATTTACAGTATTTTTGCATATTTTGAGGCATTTGTAGAGGCAGAAGATGAAGTCACAGAAAAAATAAAAAACATGTTTGAATTGTATTTTAGATGCAAGGAAAACTGTGTTTTATAGTTAATAAATAAATAGAGGCATTTTTTTCCCCACTTCTTCTATTTTTGGATGCATTTGTGGAGACAGAAGATATTGTCGTAAAGTTCTAAGATTTTTGCACCAGTTATTTTGATGTCCATTCACAACTTTTTTGCACTACCCCCATCACGAAATTGAAAAAAATCATGACAAAACACTCCACCCTTCTGGACAGGGATTGAAACCCAAACATCAGTTAGTAGAAAGACAAACACCCTTATCCAACAGGCCATGAAAGCAATAATAATAATAATCATAATAATCCTTTCTGATATAGGTACAAGGCCAGCAATTTTGAGGATTTGGGTAATTTTATTACATCAACCTCAGTGCTCAATTGGTACTTATTTTTATCAACCCTGAAAGGACAAAAAGCAAAGTCAACCTCAGCAGAATTTGAACTCAGAATGTGAAGATAGACAAAATGCTGCTAAGCATTTTGCCTGGCATGCTAACAATTCTGCCAGCGTGCCACCTAAATAATAATAATCCTTTCTACTATAGACACAAGGCCTGAAATGTTTTTGGGAGGGAAGGGGGTTAAGTTGATTACATCAACCCCAGTACTCAACTGGTATTTAATTTATTAACCCTGAAAGGATGAAAGGCAACGCTGACCTTGGCAGAATTTGAACTCGGAATGTGAAGATGGATGAAATGCCACTAAGCATATTACCAGGTGGGCTCACACTTCTTTTCTACTCTAGGCACAAGGCACAAAATTTTGGGGCCAGCCGATTAGATCAATCCCAGTACACAACTGGTACTTAATTTATAGACCCCAAAAGGATGAAAGGCAAAGTCGACCTTGGTGGAATTTGAACTTAGAACATAAAGACAGACAGAATACCGCTAAGCATTTCATCTGGCATACTAACAATTCTGTCAGCTCACTGCCTTAACTAACCGAAATATTGAGCACACTCTGTCTTCTTTTGTATTCAACAAATACATATAATTATTGGTATCACTTGATTACATAATCAAGGTAATTGCATATGGCAAAGTCAATGTTAATTAACAGCATAAGGTTGTAAATGTTTTTTAATTATCAATAAAAAAAATAATTTGTGGAATGTTCAGTGTTTATTTGATATTTTCAGTGGAGGCACAATGGCCCAGTGGTTAGGGCAGTGGACTCGTGATCATAGGATCGCGGTTTCAATTCCCAGATTGGGCGTTGTGAGTGTTTATTGAACGAAAACACCTAAAGCTCCACGAGGCTCTGGCAGGGGATGGTGGCGAACGCTGCTGTACTCTTTCACCACAACTTTCTCTCACTCTTACTTCCTGTTTCTGTTGTGCCTGTAATTCAAAGGGTCAGCCATGTCACACTGAATATCACCGAGAACTATGTTAAGGGTACACGTGTCTGTGGAATGCTCGTTTCAGTCATTATGCAGCTGCCATGCTGGGGCACTGCCTTGAAGAATTTTTAGTCAAATGAATCAACCCCAGCACCTATTGTTGGGAATTAAGCTTCTTACCACACAGTCACTAGTACGTTTAATGACATATGAATAAAAAGATTCTAAAAGCTACTCTTTATGTGATAAAATGACTGTAGTCAGTATTTCAAATAAGAAAAAAAAGATAACTATTAAATGAGACTATCCCAGTAGATTACTGGTACTTAATTTTATAAGCCCAGAAAAATTAAAGATAAAGTTTGATTTCATTTTCTGCTATAATTCCATTCACATCCAGGATGTTTTATAGGAATATTAAATCTACCCCAGTATTTCACTGCTACTAAATTTTATCAACCCCAAAAGGATGAAAGGTAAAGTTTGTGTTAGTCTTCTATTATAATTCCATTCACATCCAGCATGTTTAATAGGAATATTAAATCTACCCCCAGTATATCACTTGTAATTTCTCTATGAACCCCAGAAAATTGAATGGTAAAGTTAATGTTAGTCTTCTAGTAAAATTTCACTCACATCTAGATTGTTTTATAGGCATCTACTCCAATATATCACTGGTACTTTATTTTATCAGCCCCAGAAACAGGTAATTTCAAGTGGTCCAAGAGAGAAAAATCAAGGAAGACATGGTGAAAATATATGGGGAAAAGAAGTGATTCAAGATGGAGAACTTCACAAAACTTTACAATAAAAGCCTGTAACAAGTGCGAGAATGATGCTGAAGATTTGTTCAACACTTGCAAGTATGGTAAAAAAAAAAGATGTAAAATAAAGATGACTATACATTTACAAAAATACATATATATATATATACAATACATAAATATAAATAGACCCCCTTTGGTCATTAATGACCATGGAATTGCTCCTAGAAAATTCCCATCTGAGGCATAAATCCAGGCAGGAATGTTTACAGAAGACCAGCAGTCATCCATGCATACCAGTTTCCCCTCTCCATGCCACTGATGTTACCCAAGGGAAAGGCAAAGGCTGATACAGCTTGGCACCAGTGATGTCGCAATTCATTTCTACAGCTGAGGGAACTGGAGCAATGGGTTGCTGAAGAACACAACACACAGGTTAGCCTGGGAATTGAACTCACTACCTCATGATTGTGAGTCTAACGTTCTAACCATTGAACCATGTGCCTTCAAGCATACAATACATACAGACATATATATAGGTGTAGGAATGGCTGTGTTGCAAAGAACTTTGCTTCCTAACCACATGGTTCCAGGTTCAGTCCCACTACATGGCACCTTGGGCAAGTGGCTTCTACTATAGCACCAGGCTGACCAAAGCCTTGTCAATGGACTTGGTAGTGGAAACTGAAAGAAGCTCATCATATATATCACAATGTGTGTGCTTGTGTCTGTTTGTTTCCCCACCACCACTTGACAACTAGTGTTGGTGTTTTACATCCCTGTAACTTAGCAGATCAACAAAAGAACCTGATAGAATAAGCACCAGTGTCAATTCATTTGAGTAAAGAAAGTTCTTCAAGGCAGTGCTCCAGCATGGCCACAGTTTAATGACTGGAACAAGTGCTTTCTTTTTTTTAAAGCTGGTACTTATTCTATCGTTTTTTTCTGCTATGTTATGGGAATGTAAAAGTACCAACACGAATTGTTAAGTGGTTGTGGGAAACAAACACACACACACACACACACAAATGACCCCAGGATTTATTTTGTTTTAGCCTAGTACTTATTCTAAGTGTTGGTGGTGGTGGTGGGGGGGCATAAACACATCAACATCAGTTGTCAAGCAGTGTTGGGGGACAAACATAGACACAAAGGCACACACACTTGGATATATACATGACAGGCTTCTTTCAGTTTCCGTCTACCAAATCCACTCACAAGGCTTTGGTTGGTCCAAAGCTATAATAGAAGACACTTGCCCAAGGTGCCATGTACTGGGACTGAACCTGGAACCATGTGGCTGGGAAGCAAGCTTCTTACTACACAGCCAGACCTACATATCTATCTATCTATCTATCTACATACATACATACATACATACATATATATATATAGTAGAATGACAATACAGCTATGACCACCACTACTGTCCCTGCAACAGTAACAACTACCTACCTCTGTAATATATTACGCAACAAGGTCAGTCCATCTACAAGCAGTTTCTTCTGGTTCATTTGTTGTAAGGTATTGAGTGCAGCAATTACGGAGTCTATTCCTGCAGATAAGAAAGATAAGGGAGACAGATGCAAAGAAAATATGTATATATATATTTTTTTAAAATTCTTTTACTTGTTTCATTCATTTGACTGTGGCCATGCTGAAGCACCACCTTGAAGGGTTTTTAGTTGAACAAATTGACCCCAGGACTTATTTTTTTTAAAGCCAAGTACTTATTCTGTTGGCCTCTTTTGCCAAACTGCTAATGTTACAGAGAAATAAACACACCAACATTGGTTGTCAAGCAGTGATAAGGGGACAAATACAGACACGACTGGCTTCATAGGCTGAAGTCGTACTGCCACATAGTGTGTCTTTATTTTGCAGTGCTTTTCCCCTCTCTGCTAATTTTTGTGATGCTTGAAACAAAGGAACAGCATGCTTGTGTGAAATTCTGTTTTCTACCGGGGTAAATGGCAGCTGAAACAATTATCATACTTCAAACAGCATACATGGATGCTGCCATGAGCAAAACACAAGTTTATGAGTGGTTTCCATGCTTTAGGAAATGGTCACTTGTTGCTTGAAGACCAACTTTGTTCAGAGCTATCATTGACCTCCCTAACAAATGAAAACTTCATGAAAATTCATGAACTGATCTTGGAGAACTGTCGCCGAACAATTGACGAACTTGTTGATATGACTGGTGTGTCCTGGAGCTCCTGACAATGAATTTTATGTGAGGAATTGTGAATGAAAAGAACTGCTGCAATATTTGTGCCTCACCTGTTTATGGAAGATCAAAAGCAGTCACGACTGAATTCATGTGGTGAACTGAAAGAACAGTTGGAAGTTGATCTGAACCTTTCTGATGAAAGCCGGGGCTATGGCTACAACCCAGAAACAAAGTAGCAATCAAATCGATGGATGTATTTGAGGTCATCACACCCCAAAAAAGCACGTCAAGTGAAGTTCAATGTCAAGATGATGCTGATTTATTTCATCGATACAAAAGGAATTGTCCACACAGAATTTATTCCTCCTGGTCAAATTATCAATCAGACATTTTACTTGGCAATTCTGAAGCATATGAGACAAAAATGCCCTGACCTGTGGCAAAGTGGCGAATGGTGGTTTCATCATAACAATGTAACTGCACACACCACTTTGAGTGCGAGACAGTTTTTGACCAAAAATGGTATGATCCTGCTTACCCGCCCTTCCTATTCATTTGATCTTGCTCCCTGCAACCTTTTTTTGTTCCCCCGAATGAAAAAAGTCCTTAAAGGAAAACGTTTTGCAGATGTAGAAGAGGTGAAGAAAAAAACTATGGCGGCGTTAAAAGACATCACTTTGCAAGAGTTCCAGCATTGCTTTGGACATTGCTTCAAATAGAGAATACTTTGAAGGTGATAAAAGTGTAAGCATGTAATACTAAATGAATAAAATAATACTGCAAAATTATGGTTTCTTTTGGGTACCCCCCCCCCCCCCCCCCCCCATATATTAGCGACAGGGGCAGCATTAATACTGAGAGGTAATATTTATCCCCACTTAAATATGGATGTTCTGCAGTAGATATCATGAGAGAAACTCTCATATTGGTTTTTTGATGCAGAAATGCAGTCTTGTTTAAATTGCCAGTGGGGAGATAAATCTCTGCCACCTCCAGAGCTGAGACCACCAGATTGTGTAATTTCGACCTTCCTTGATTTTGTCAATGATGATCGCTTGACTGCTAGAGATAGCAATGTTAGAACAAGTGCCGAGTGTATTTTGCATCAAAAAGTCAATATGAGAGTGTCTCTCATTGTAACTACCACAGTATAGTTTGTTCTAACGGAACATCCATGTTTAAGTAGGGATAAGTCTTACCTCTTAGATTATGTAATATTTTGTTAATTATAGGTTGGGAAAATGCACTGTTATATTGTTGACTTGAGTGTGCATAAATGCAATGAATCATTAATATACGAGATAAATAATAATGGTCCAAGAACCATGCCCTGAGGAACACCACTTACTACAGGTAACTTTGCAGAGAGTAAACCATTCACAGCATCAGATTGATTCCTACCTCATAAGCAGTCTCTGAGTTTTTCTGTGATACCAAGATCCGTTAACCTGACAGATGATTCCATGATCTTGTCAAAACACTTTAGCAAAATCCAAGTTATATGCAGTCAGTTTCCATTCCTCACAAGAAATTATTAAGAATAGTATTATGGTGTTGTGATAGTTGTGACAAGCAACTTTATCTAAGTCCAATCTGGTTAAGTGTATATGATTTTTGTGAAGCAAAGTGGAAAAAGAACTTAGGATTAGTTCTTATATTCTCTATTGCTTGTTGTTTCCTTAGCAAAATTTCTTTTACATAAGATATTTTTAGATCCATTTCAATGTTCTTTGTTGTCCTTTTTTTTTCTTAATGTTATCTGCTGAGAAAATCTGTTTTTTTTTAGATGTTTTGTTAGTTTGGTTCTGTTATGCATTAGTATCCGTTCATCTCATAGAATTGAACTCTTGTGGGAATAGGCATGTTTATATGAGGTTTCCAACAGATCTTGATTAAGTCTTCGTACAGAAATTTCACTCTCTCATTAACACAGAGGTTGCCAATATGTTTGTTTTGAGGATTTCAGTTTTGATTTCCTTCTACTTGGCCTTCCGGAAATTCAAGTTCACAAGGGGTGAGTAATGTTTTATGTTATTTGTATGTGTTGCTCCCTTTGAACCATATATAGATAATTGTATAATGTTGCAGTCCAAAATAGCGGCTGACATGACCTGAGTGATGTGAATGAAGTCTGTATTGGTGGTAAGACCAAGTCAAGTATGCTATTTCCCCTAGTTGGACTGGTAATAATTTGTTGCATGAAGAAGTCCTTAGTGGTATTGAGGAAAGCATTCTTATCTCTCCTGTTTAGTTGTTTAGTTTCACATTGGATACAGCCCTCAGGCCAGCTGAAACTAGGGAAATTAAAGTCCTCTGTTAAAAGTACATTGGCCTGTGGGCTGGCCTCACTTAGGGTTTAATTTATGTGTAACAAAACACCCCAGAAGTTACCTCCATGGTTAACTACATCAGGAGGATGGTAGGTAATGCCTATGATCAAATTGAGGTCAAGCACATGCATTATTAGTAAACCCCACACTGTGTTGGAGTGGGAGAGGAGGACATTTGTTGCTAGGTTATCAAGGATGAAAGTGCTACCCCTTGTTTCCATATTCTGCAGTCAGTTCTGTGTAGTACATAACCCAACATATATACTTTCACATCCAAAATGTCTGGGTCTAACGCATTTCACCAAATGCTAAACATATTCTTTTCTCTGTATGCAAGGTCTTGGAGATATGATACTTTTTTTTCGATTCGTGAAGTGTGAGAGATCTTGCTCATTCAACATTATTATTGAGTTGGATTTGTCGGTGAATGATAGCAATGGTTGTGTTTGTGTGATGAGATAACAACAGTTGTTGGTTCTGAGTGATAGCCAAAGGATTTTGTTTTGATTTCTTTTGCCAGATTCAGCTTGATTAAGAGAGAACTTTCTCATTTTGGAAGCAGGTTGGTGCCGGGAATTGTTAAGGTTGCACTGTTGGTATGGTTATGGTTATATGGTTTGTGGCAGATGAATTTACTAGTGTACCCAATGGATATCAGGGTGACTTTTAAGTTTGGGAGAATGTCTGGTCCAGTATTGATTTAATGTATACATTTGTGTATATAAAATGTATATATTAACGTATGCAAGTATATTTGTATAAAATGTATATATACATGTAATGTATGTAAAAATAAATATATATATATATATATATATATGTATATATATATATATCTATATATATATATATTTATATATATCTATATATATATATATATTTATATATATATATATATATATATCATTTATCTTTAACTTGTTTCAGTCATTAGACTGTGGCTATATTGGGGCACTGCTTTGAAGGGTTTTAGTTGCAAAACTTGACCACTGGACTTATTTTTTTAAGCCTAGTACTTATTCTATCAGTCTCTTTTGCTAAACTGCTAAATTACAGGTATGTAAACACACCAGTTGTCAAGCAGAGGTGGGAGACAAACACAGACATAAACACACACACACACGATAGGATTCTTTCAGTTTCTGCCTACCAAATCCATTCACAATACTTTGATTGGCTCGAGGTCACAGTAAAAGACACTTGCTAAAGGTGCCATGCAGTGAAACTGAACCCAGAACTACGTGGTTGAGAAGTAAGCTTCTTACCGCACAGCCATGCTTGCACCTGACACACACACGCTCACATATATATAATGTATGTAAATATGTAAATATATATATACTCGTATATATATATATATATATATATATATATATACATATAATGAACTGGCTCAAACAGAAAAAAAATCATGGTGATGATGATGATTATTATCATTATCACCATGGTGATAGCAATGACCAAGTTGCCTTTGTGATCAACTTACCATAAACTGAATGAAAGTGACTAAAAAACGTTGGTACTTCAGACAAAAGAGTCAGACACTGAAATAGAAGTCTGAAAAATAAATTAGAAACACTTCAATAAAATAACAAGAAAAAAACTACACAAAATAAAGAAGAGAAATAGATAATATCACAAAGATATAAAATATCAAATCTCCATAAAATTCACAGAATGAAACAAATCTTACAAAACTGCAACAGAAATTAACAGATGTAAAAGGCAAAATTAAATATTGGTTTGCAATTTTAGTACAAGGCCAATAATTTTGGGGGAGTGGGTAAGTCAGTTGCATCGACCCCTGTACTCAACTGGAATTTATTTTTTTGACCTTGAAAGAATGAAAACGAAAGTTGACCTGAGTTGATCCCGAGTGGTTGTCATTGTCTCTGCTGTATGAGGAAGCCACCTCCAGCAGCACCCCGTACATGTGGTTGATGTTGTATGCGGAAAGGTCATTGTCGTCAGTTGGTGGTATCGAGCATGACTTTGGTGGAATTTGAACCCAGAATGTAACGTTAGACAAAATACAGTGAGGTATTTTGCCCAGTGTGCAAACAATTCTGCCAGCTGACTGCCTTAGGCAAAATTAAATATTAATGAAAGATTTGTAATAACAACTTAAAATAAAATAGGCATAGGAGTGGCTGTGTGGTAAGTAGCTTGCTTACCAACCACATGGTTCCTGGTTCAGTCCCACTACGTGGCACCTTGGGCAAGTGCTTTCTACTACAGACTCGGGCCGACCAAAGCCTTGTGAGTGGATTTGGTAGACGGAAACTAAAAGAAGCCCATCTTATATATATATAATGTATGTATTTGTTTGTGCGTTTGTGTTTGTCCCCTATATCGCTTGACAACCAGCATTGGTGTGTTTACATCCCTGTAACTACGCTGTAAACCGGGCGGTGTACGTCGCTGGATTTCGGTTGACTGGTTTGTTTACATTCTGTAAGAAAATAACGATGGTAGGTTGCGTGCCGTCGATTATTCTTTCACCCTCTTGGATGATGTGTGTGTTTTGCTAATAATAGTATTGGTGATGGCAATAATGCGACCCTGATGAGATGGAGTATCCAGAAATTTGTAATATGTTGTAATTTGTTACAATATTTTACGAGACATCTTATGATGTGGTTTATTTTTCCGGGATACCCTATTGAAATGTGCATAGGTTTGGCTTATTGTGGTTGTTTCTGTTATTATAATTGTTGCTGCAATAAAGTATCTTCAATGCATTGATTTTGAGCTCTATCCTTTAAGAGACATGTATACATATATATATGTATGTGTGTGTGTATATGTTTGTGTGTCTGTATTTGTCCCCCCACCGTTGTTTGACAACCGATGCTGGTGTGTTTACGTCCCTGTAACCTAGTGGTTTGGCAAAGAGGACAATAGAATAAGTACTAGGCTTACAAAGAATAAGTCCTGGAGTCGATTTGCTCAACTAAAGGCGGTGCTCTAGCATGGCCACAATCAAATGACTGAAATAAGCAAAATAGTAAAAGAGTAAATTGAAACAATAAAAGAATAAAAGTGCTCAAAATATTTTTATGTGATTAATCTTTTATTTCTTTCAGTCATGGAACTGCAGCCATGCTGGAGCAACAGCATGAAGGGTTTAGTTGAACAAATTAACCCCAGTACTTATTTTTATGTTTGGTACATATTGTAGTGGTCTCTTTATTCAACTGGAGATGTAAACAAACCAACACAGGTTTTCAAGCAGTGAGAGGAGGTGGTTAGGCACAGGTGTGGCTGTGTGGTAAGAAGCTTGCTTTCCAGCCACATGGTTCCAGACTCAGTCCCACTGCGTGGAACCTTGGGCAAGTGTCTTCTACAACAGCCACGGGCCGACCAAAGCCTTGTGAGTGGATTTGGTAGATGGAAACTAAAAGAAGCCCATCTTATATATATATAATGTATGTATTTGTTTGTGCGTTTGTGTTTGTCCCCCTATATCGCTTGACAACCAGCATTGGTGTGTTTACATCCCTGTAACTTAGCCGTTTGGCAAAAGAGACCGATAGAATAAGTACTAGGCTTACAAAGAATAAGTTCTGGGGTTTGATTTGTTTGACTGAAAGGCAGTGGTCTAGCATGGCTGTGGTCAAATGGCTGAAACAGGTAAAGGAATAAAAGAATGAATTAGAATACCAGAATATATATTTTAAATTTAATAGAATAGGAAGATCTTCTCACTAGTTCCAGTCGTTAGACTGCAGCCATGTTGTGGTCCCAGTATTCTTGTTTTTGAAAGCCTGGTACATATTCTATTGATCACTGTTGCTGCACCACTAGGTCATAGGGATGTAAACACACCAACACTGGTTGTCAAGCAGTGGTGGGGACAAACACAGACACAAAGATACACACACACACACATGACAGGCTTCTTTCAGTTTCCGTCAACGAAGTCCATCACAAGACTTTGGCCAGCCTGAGGCTATAGTAGAAGACACTTGCCCAAGGTACCACACAGTGGGACTGAACCCGGAACCTGAGGCTATATAAAAAACACTTGCCAATGGTGCCAAGCAGTGAGACTGAACCACAAACCATGTAGTTGGGAAGCTAGCTTCTTACCACACAACCATGCCTGTGCCTACGGTAAACATAGTAAGAAAATTATGCAAATATCAGAAAGGCAAGGATGACTGTGTGGTAAGAAGACTGCTCCTCAACCACATGGTTCTGGGTTCAGTCCCACTCCGTAATACCTTGGGCAGGTATCTTCCACTATAGCTTTGAGCCAATCAAAACCTTGTGAGTGGATGTGGTAGACGAAAACTGAAAGAAGCCCATCATATATATATTTTATTCTTTTACTTGTTTTGTTCTTTTGACTGTAGTCATACTGGAGAACTGCATTAAAGGGTTTTTTAGTTGAACAAATCGACCCCAGGATTTATTCTTTGTAAGCCTAGAACTTATTCTATCAGTCTGTTTTGCCGAACCACTAAATTATGGGGTTGTAAACACACCAACATTGGTTGTCAAGCAATAGTTGGGGGGGGGGCAAGCACAGACACATGATACATACATACATATATATATATATATATATATATATATATATATATATATATATATGACATAAATGTATATATGACATATATATGTATATGACACACACACACATACATATATGACAGGCTTCTTTCAGTTTCCATCTACCAAATCCACTCACAAGGCTTTGGTCAGCCTGAAGCTATAGTAGAAGACACCTACCCAAGGTGCCATGCAGTGGGACTGAACCCGGGACCATGTGGTTGGGAAGCAAGCTTCAGATAGATAGATAGATATAAATGCGTGTATTTGTGTCCGTGTTTGTCTCCCACCACCATAGTGGTTCAGTAAAAGAGACTGATAGAATAAGTGCTAGGCTTAAAAAAAATAGGTACTGGTGAAATTCTTAAAGGCAGTGCTCCAGCATGGTCACAGTCTAATGACTGAAAGAAGTAAAAGGTAAATAATTAAAGATAAAAAAAGATGTGGTTTCAGGTGTGTTCCCACTGCATGGCACTTGTGGGAGTGTCTTTTTACCATAGACTGATCTAACCAAAGCCTTGTGAGTGGATTTGGTACATGGAAACTGAAAGAAGCTTTAGTGGCTCAGCAAAAAGAAACCGATAGAATAAGCACCAGACTTAACAAAAGATAATTACTGGGGTCAATTCATTATATACATGACAGGCTTCTTTCAGTTTCTATCTACCAAATCCACTCACATAGCTTTGGTCAGCCTGAGGATATAGTAGAAGACACTTGCCCAAGGTGCCACGCAGTGGGACTGAACCCGGAACCATGTGGTTTAAAGCAAACTTCTTATCAAACAACCATGCTAGTCTGGTTTTTTTCTTTTTTTGCTTTTGATCAGTATTGAACTACAAAACTCAGGAAATGGTCTTAGTTATAAGTATAACAAACAACAATACAGTTTCCATCTTAAATATTCTGCTCACATATATTGATCAACCCAAGGCTAAATGGTATAAGACTGACTTGCTCAACATGCCACACATGCTTGGATCAAACCCAGAAGCAAAGGATTCTGGAGTAAGGTTCTTAACACATTAACTACTACGGCCTGTCACTAGAACTTACCAGTGATGCCACGTATTTCACATGGTCACATTGCATGCTATTTAATTACAAGAAAATATAATTTTTTGACATTTTTATGATATTTCATAATTAAACTTTAATATTTAACACTCATGTTATTTAAATACTCTCAAAACTATCTCGAACATCATCATCATTGTTTAATGTTTGCTTTTACATGTTGGTATGAATTGGACAGTTTGACATGGAGCCAGCAAGCACGGAGTTGTCCAGACTCCAACTGTCTGCTTTGGTATGGTTTCTATGACTGGATGCCCTTCCTAACACCAACCACTTAACGGAGTGTGCCAGGTGCTTCTTACATGCCACTGGTATGAGTGTGTTTACACAGCACCGGCATTGGTGCTTTTTAAGCGACCCCAGCACCTGAAAGGACAACCTTGTATGTGTGGAAGACAGTGATTTTATTTAGCTTGAGAATAAAGCATTTTCTCAAATTATGAAAATGTACCACCGGTGCAGCTTATGGTGGTTGTGTGAAGTTTGCAATGATCCACCAGCAGAACATGTGGCAGTTAACATGTTAATCACACAGCTATGCATGCACAGGGTTAGATAGGTATATAAAATCTTATATAGTAGTTATTAATGATCATGATAGCTGGGTAAGCAAGTAGGAAGATATCATACCTTATATGGTAGCTATTTCTGCTATAAAGCCTTTCAAAGAGTAATTCTGGAGAAAAAAAAGCAACATATAAATTTATAATAAGAAGTTAAAATGGCATAGATTTGGTGAAGCATTGTGTAGTATAACTTTAAAGAGATTTGTGGCGTAAAGTTGGAACAATACAAAAAGATACAAAGTAAACACAAAAGGAAAAGGAAAGTGAAACAAAGTTGCAGTTTTAGTTTGTATTTCTATATATTGGGATTATGACCCCTTTTCCTTTTCCTGTTTTCAAATGTCCTGAAGGAAGGGTCATTCTTTTCCTTTCCCTTTTGTAGATTATTTTGTATCTTCTTACACTGTTCTGGATTTAGAAAACAAATCTCTTAATAAGAAGTAAAATAAAATTTTCGTGTGATTTTAGATGGATATAAACCTTTATATAATTTCAGAAATTTTATTAATAACATTTAAATACCAAGAAACAAAGAAACAGAAAAAGGAAAAAAAAAAGAAAAAAAAAAAGAAATAGGGGTGGTTAAGCAGTAGAAGGTGGAGAGGGAGGGTCAATGGGCCAGATACCTCAGAACAAATGGCATGCTCATCCACACTCTATGGTCATAACAGTGATGGCATTGCCTGGAGAATAGCAGACACCTACTGCAGCAGCCACTCCGTCTCACAGAACTCATTTCTTAGAAGGGCCACTATTATTCTGATTTTTGCTGGTGTGACTGTGTGGTAAGAAGTTTGGTTCCCAACCACATAGTTTTGGGTTCACTCCCACTGTGTGGCACCTTGTGCAAGTATTTTCTACTATACCCTTGGGCCAACCAAAGATTTAACAACTGGTGCTGCTGTAACTTAGCAGTTTGGCAAAAGAGACTGATAGAATAAGTATCAGGCTTTTAAAAAAGCAAGTTGTGGAGTTGATGCCTTTGATAAAAAATTCTTCAAGGAGATGCCCCAGAATGGTCGTAGTCTAATAATTGAAACAAGTAAAAGGTAAAAAATACTCGATGGCTTGAGCAGTGGTTCTCAACTATTTTTAATTTTTTATTTTTGCTAATGGACCCATTTGGTTCCCCTTTTACTTGGTTGGACCCTCATAGCCACTCAATGTTTAAATAAAATTCTATTATATTTTTATAATTAATTATTATTAGGAACTGGACAGGTGAGGCTTTGTAGTTAGAAGCTTGCTTCTCAACCACATGATTCTGGATTCAGTCCCACTGCATGGCACATTGGGCAAGTGTCTTCTATTATTGCCTCTGGTCGACCAAAGCTTTGGTTAGCCTGAGGCTATAGTGGAAGACACTTGCCCAAAGTGCCATGCAGTGGGACTGAATCCAGAACCGTGTGGTTGAGAAGCAAGCTTCTTATCACATAGCCATACCTGCACCAATATATATGAATATATACACATACATACATACATACATACACACACACACACACACATATATATATTATTTAAAAGAGTTCCAACTCTGTCTGTTTTTTTATGTTTTATTTATATTCTTATAAAATTAATGTGGGATATAGAATATATAATATAATATAAATAGTAAAATGAAATGAAGTATTGAATGTCTTATTGAATATATGAAATATTGAGTATTAAGTATAGAGTATTAAATATATAAGGACTAGTATACTTTCCTGCCTCATGGCAAAAACAAAAGACGAAGACAAGTGTGTAAACAACAAACAGATGTATTAGTTTAATGCTTGGGAAGTCAGAAAGTCTTTTATATTTCAAGCCTATGCTCTTTGACAGAAAGGAACACAGAAATAAACAGGGAGCGAAAATAGAAAAAGGTTTAGAGGCTAGCGATCTATCATGGCATATATATATGTATATATGTAAGACTGGCTGCCCCTGGAAGCTCTTTTATGCAGATGACCTTGTTCTTATAGCTGAATCACTACCAGAACTAGAGAAGAACTAGTTTCAGGTATAGAAGCAAGGTCTAGATTCAAAGGGCTTTCTAGTTAACCTACCAAAAATCAAATTCTTAGAGAGTAGGAACACAAACAAATTATAAATCCCTTCAGGTAGATGGTCATGTTCAATCTATAGAAAAGGTGTAAGTAGGAACTCCATAAGATGTACCTGGTGTAAGCTGTGGACACATAAGAGGTGCAGCAATATCAGAGGAAGGTTAACAGAGAAAATAGCTTTTGTGTGTGGAAGATGCACAGGTACAATAAATACCAAAAATGTACAGAAAATAGACTCCATCAACTTCTAGAAGGATAAGTTAGAGGTAGTCGATAGTTTCCGAGAGCATAGCTGTGAGGAAAAGAATAGGCTGTGCAAAGTTCAAAGAGCTCCTACCTCTGCTAGCAACAAAGGTCCTCTCCCTCAGAGTGAAAGCAGTTTGTATGATGCCTGTGTATGAACATCTAAGCTATGTGGCAGTGAGACAAGGGATGTGACAACTAAGGACATGTGTAGGCTTGATAGAAATAAATCCAGTAAGCTTTGCTGGATGTGCAATGTCAGTGTGCATGTTTGACAAAGAGTAAGCAGCTTGAGAGAAAAGTTGGGCATAAGGTGCATCAGATGTGGTGTGCAAGAGAGACAACTATGCTGGTATGGTCATGTGATGCATATGGATGAGGACAGCCGTGTAAAAAAGTGCTAATGTCTAACTGTGGAGGGAACCTGTGGTAGAGGTAGACCCAGGAAGATATGGGATGAGGTGATGAAGCATGATCTTTGAACTTTCGGCCTCACAGAGGCAATGACACCAAGGCCTTTGGAAATATGCTGTGCTTGAGAAGACCCATCAAGTCAAGTGAAATTGTAGACATGGCTGATGCTGGTGTCACATAACTGGCACCTTTCAAGCATTGGGCCTCACAGATGCAAAGTGGCTGATGCCGGTGACATGTGAAAAGCTCCTTTCAAGTGCTGGGCTCCATGGAGGAAATAATGAATGACTGAAACCTTTGGCATTATGACCTGCTTGAGAAGAAGACTGACCCATCAATCCAAATAAAACCGTAGTCATGGTAGATATTGGTGTCATGCACATGGCACCCATGCTGGTGGCACAAAAAAGCACCCATTACACTCTCAGAGTGGTTGTCATTAGGAAGAGCATCCAGCCGTAGAAACCATACCAAATCAGACAAGAGTCTGCTACAGCTTTCCAGCCCTAGTCAAACCATCCAACCCATGCCAGCATGAACAATGGACAATAAATGATGACAATGATGATGATGTGTATACATATACATACATATATATATATATATATATATATATATATATATATATATATATATACATACATATATATATATATATATATATATATACACATACATATATATATATATATATATATATATATATATATATATATATATATATATATATACATACATATATATATATATATATATATATATATATATATATATACACATACATATATATATATATATATATATATATATACATACATATATATATATATATATATATACACATACATATATATATATATATATATATACATACATACATACATATATATATATATATATATATATATACATACATATATATATATATATATATATATATATATATATATGGTGGTTGTCTACTCCTTAAACAGAGTTTGACCATCTCCTGCACCTACACCTTAGCCCTTTCATGGCGTCTGATGTGGCTTTTTAAACCAGACAGTGTTTTGAAAAAACACCCACACAGATTGCACCTCTGATTTGCACTACCAATACCTGCAAGTAAGTTCTGCTCATTGTGGATCCTAACATGTCTTTTAAGACCCCCATTGGATTTGCAAACCCTCTGGCACACACCACATTCAAACGTGTGCACAGACATATAATCAGAATAGCTGGGTGAGGTTTGTTTTCCATGGGTTCGCAGGTGAGATTTGAGGCCAGCCAAGGACAGACATGGTCTGTCACAGACTGTGCACACAAAAAGGTCCTTGTCATTCACCTTCTCAGTCTTCACCTTTTTCCATAAATGTCTCTTGAGCCCTGCTTGCATCATCCTGGCCTCTTCAAATGCTTTCACTCCACTCCACACCCTTGTTCGCCATCCAACTCGATCTGAAGCGAGGACTTCTATATCTTTTGGAGCCATTCCAATTGACTTCATAGCAGTCCTTATGCCATCCTTAAACCTTCTTTTAGGTTTATGCCGATAACGTTTCCCCTCTGCCAGCTCACCATAAAACAGCTGTTTCGGCATGCGTTCATCTGCCATTCGAACAATATGGCCACACCATCTCAATTGGTTCCTCAAAATCATGGCTTTAATTGAGGGGATGCCTGCAGATGCAAGGATATCTGTGTTTGGAGTAAAAGAATTCCATTTAATTCTTAAAATATGACGAAGGCATTTTTGGTGGAATTTTTCTAACATTTTAAAATGCCTTTCATAACAGGTCCAAGTTTCACAGGAATACAATAGG
>NC_142956.1:9333878-9338878 GCF_046866305.1 Octopus bimaculoides
GTATGATTGTGTATAGAGGAATATATTATTTAGTTTAAAAGAGTTCCAACACTGTCTGTTTTTTATGTTTTATTTATATTCCTGCAGAACCAATGTGGGGTATAGAATATGGAATATACAATATATAATATAATATACAATATATAATATAAAATAAAATAAAATAAAAATGGATGGCACCATGAAAGAAAGTATTGAATGTAGATGAAATATTGAGTGTTCAATATAAAGGATCAAATATATAAATATATAAATATAAATATATAAAGGCGACTCGAGTTTCAGGGCTGTTTCCCTTCGTCATGGCCGGTATGACAGACTTTATATATATATTCAAGGAGGTGCTGAAAAGTTTTTGGCCTTGGGTAAAAGAAAAAGAGGAGGACCAATTAATTATGATCTTATTCTACATATTTCCCTCTCAGATTCACACACTCATTGCAGGGGTCCTTCGCTTTTTTTAAGCCCTGTAAAAGAACTCAGAAGGTTGGGCCTCCAACCAGGCCTTTTGCAATACCCTTAAAGCCATGAAATTTTCAGCACCCCTCGTGTGTGTGCATATATATATATACATCTTTTCTCTTACTCATTTTAGTCATTAGATTAAGGTCTTTCTGGGGCACCACCTTGAAGAATTTAAGTTGAACAAATCAACCCCAGTACTCATTATCTTTTTCGTAAAACCTTATACTTATTCTATCAGTCTCTTTCGCTGAATTGCTAAGTTACAAGGATGTAAACACATCAACATCTGTTGTCAAGCAGTAACGGGGGATAAACAGACACAGACATACACACACACTCCCACAGATACGTGCGTGTGTGTATGACTTTGATGTTTCACAATATATATATTGCTCAGACATTCATTATCAACAACTACCAAAGTAAATGGCACATTCAGAGATGAAAAATAAAACCACCATATAACATATATATATATATATATATATATATATATATATATATATATATATATATATACACACATATATATATATATATATATATATATACTAGCAGTATAGCCCGGCTTTGCCCGGGATTAAGTTGGGATTATTAAGCTAATCAAGTTTTTTATTTCGAACCAAACTAAGTGACATCGACGTCAAATTTGGGCAGAATCAGTGTTGCAACTGGAGCGCATGGGTTGGTAGGTTGATCGGCAGAGGTGATCCGGTTACACATGCCAGCCCTTTGAAAACACCACCGCCATTATCTAACCCCTCTTTGCCCATGGGTTAGGAACCCTTCCACCAAGGAAAATAGAATGACCAAAAGGGCCCCTGATTCTCTGTGTCAGAAGCAGTTATGTTCAGATCACAACTAAGTCTTAAGTATATATATATATATATATATATATATATATATATGTATATGAGAACACGGATGTTACGTAAGTAACACGTTAATGTTTTAAACTGCAGCAGTCCATAGATAATTCTTTATTCTGTATATTTCTCATTTTGTCCTGTTCTGGCGTTTAGCGAAATTTTTCTGGAGAACATTAATTTTCTTTGTGGTTGGGTCGTTGATGACCTCTTTCTAGCATATTGGATGTCCACCTAGTGGTCATCCCTTATACACGTGTAATAGAATTTTTTCTGAATTTTCAGATTTTTTTATATACTAGGCCACTTGGTTTTAAATTGAATTAATATTCAATTTATCACCCTACCTATATAAATATATATATATATATATATATATATATATATATGGGCAACACACAAACATACACACACGCACGTATGTACACCAATTGTATACATATTTTTGGTACGCATACATGTTCGTATGTGTGTGTGTGTTGCCCGTATATCAACAAAACACTTTTTTCCTCTATGGAAAAAACAAACAGCAACAAAAGTCTTAAAAACGTGCGCGTCGCTAGAAGGGGACTTAACTCCTGTTTTTCTGTAAACAATCGAAGCTTTCTCTGACTGGAAAATTGTTAAAAGTTATGGTTGAAAATTGATTTTTACAGCTATATGCAGGTGCCTCTGAGAGAAAAAGTTGACGAAAATGCAGATAGGTTCATGATGAATGTCCTCCTAAAACTGGAGCAACATGCGTGCTAATTTGTGGGCGTGCATAAATTATATTCCCGTACACACACACACATCTTGGCTTTTATAGATATGGATATATATATATGTACAACAGGCTTCTTTCATTTTCAGTCTACTATATCCACTCACAAGCATTTGGTTGGCCTGAAGCTATAGCAGAAGACACTTGCCCAAAGTGACACACAATGGCACTGAACCCTGAACCATGCTGTTGGCATTAGGAAGGATATCCAGCTGTAAAAACCATGCCAAAATAGTGGAGTCGGGGGTGCAGTCCTCTGGCTTACCAGCTCCTGTCAAACCATCCAACCCATACCAGTATGGAAGATTGATGTTAATGATGATGATGATGATGATGATGATACATATTTGGTGAAGTTTCTTTAGCTTAAATAAAATGACATTTTACTTCCCCTTTGGTATTTGAATGTAATTTTCCCCAACTGTTTTGTTCCTATGTGTGCAAATGTGTTTAAGTGAGCATGTATTAACCATAACAGTAATTCAAAGAGCCAGTCTTGTCAATCAGACTACCCACGTTGGTTTTGCCTTAGGATTACATTAAGAGTACACGGTGTCTGTGAAATAATTAGCCACTTAAACAATAAATCAATGAGTATGGAGCTGAATTGATTAAGCAACGGATCACTTATTGTTGAATCTAACAGAACTCTTTGAATGCACACATGGATGGAAACTCACAAGCACATATGTATGCTTTCTAACATGAATACGTGTGGACATTTATATATGGATATGTATGAATCCCCTCCACCACCACACACATAGTTTGTATGTGCTGTGGCAAGAGTATGACACCCTCTGACGAGAACAGACAGACCTACTAGGTATAAATAGTAGTGGTCTGATGTAATTGGCAGTTTGTAGTTTGGTCTTTGAAGTCCAGGTACAGTTTACAGTTCGAGTCAGTGTGTTGGAAATATTGATTGTTGGTTCATTACATGTTTGTTACCGCCACTGTTCCTATTTTGCATTGTTATAACACTGTTAGGGTGTATTCTTTATCTACCATCGACAATATCAACCATACTATGATATTGGAGGCACAAGGATATAACAGTATGTATACATAGGCGCTGGTGTGGTTGTGTTGTGCGAAGCTTGCTTTTCAACCAACTGATCAAAGCCTTGCAAAAGGATTTGATAGACGAAAACTGAAAGAAACACGTTGTACAGGGTGTCCACAAAGTCTGGGTACACAGGGATTAACACACACTTTAAGAAATTATTATTTCTTATATTTAATTGTTTCTGTTATGATTTTATTTACTCCATGTACCCAGACCTTGTGGACACCCTGTATATATGTGTGTGTGTGTGTGTGTGTATCTTTGTCTGTGTCCTCCCACCACAGCTTTACAACCAGTGTTGGTGTGTTTATGTTCTAGTAACTCGGTGGTTCAACAAAAGAGACCAGTGGAATAAGTACCAGGCTTAAAAGAAAGTGCTGAAGTCAATTCATTGGACTAAAGATTCTTTAATGTGGTGCCCCAGCATGGCCGCAATAAAATAACTGAAGAAAATTAAAATACACAGGTAAGAAGTTTGCTTCCCAACCACATGACTCCAGGTTCAGTCCCACTGTGTGGTACATTGGGCAGGTGTCTTCTACTATAACCTTGGGCTAACCAAAGCCTTGTGAGTGGATTTAATAAAAGGAAACTGAAAGAACCCTTCATACATATATATATGTGTGTGTGTGTGTGTCATAGTTTTTGTCCCCACCAATGCTTGACAACCAGTGTTAGTGTGTTTGCATCCCTATAGCTTAGTGGTTCAGCAAAAGAGACCAATACAAGTACCAGGCATTACACAAAAATAATGAATACTGGGGCTAATTTGTTTGACTAAACAAAAAAAATTGTCAAAACTGTGCCTCAGTATGGCCACGGTTTAATGACTGAAACAAGTAAATGATATAAAAAAAAGATTTATACAAGGGTTCAAGAGTGGCTGTGTAGTAAGAAGTTTGCTTTTTAACCACATGGTCCTAGGTTCAGTCCCACTGCATGCCACATTGGGTGTCTTCTATTATAGCTGCGGGCCAACCAAAACCTTGTGAGTGGATTTGGAAGACGGAAACTGAAAGAAGCCCATCATATATGTATATAAATATTTATGTGTATGTCTGTTTGTGTTTGTCGCCCCATCTCCACTTGACGAGTGATGTACTTACGTTCCCATAACTTAGCAGTTCAGCAAAAGAGCCCAATAGAATAAGTATTAGGATTACAAAGAATAAGATTTCCTCAACTAAAAAACTCTTAAAGTCAAATGATTGAAACAAGTAAAAGAATTACTATTACACCAAATTGTCATTGGCTTCAAATTTTACCAAAAGGGTAGCAATTTTGGGGCTGGGGGGTTAAATCAATTACATCAACCTCAGTGCTCAACTAGTGCTTATTTTATCAACCCTGAAAGGCAAAGTCAACCGCAGCACAATTTGAACTCGGAACATAAAGACGGACAAAATGCTGCTAAACATTTTACTTGGCTTGCTAATGGTTCTGCCAGTTTGCTGCCTTACACCTAAACAATATTGACGAGTCTGGAGACATTCTGCCCCTACAGGCACACATAGTTCCCCCTGTGCTATGAGGCATATAAGGCCACAGCATGATCTCTCGAACCAACTCTGTTTTCTGCTACTTTTCTAGTTTCATTCCAGCTGCCCCACCTTTAACATTTCCTTTCCTAGTCCTTTGCCATGTGAGATTTTGGGGTGCCCTGCTGCTCCTTTCCCCTCAGGCTACCACTTTAGTGCCACCATATAAGTGCTTTCTCGATCTTGCCTTAGGACCTGTCCAATCCATTTCCAGCATCTGCATCTTATTTCATCACTGATCCTGTTTAATGTCCACAGCTGCCTTAACTGCATCATTTTTAACTCTATGCAACTAATTG
>NC_142956.1:9346378-9348878 GCF_046866305.1 Octopus bimaculoides
ATACACATATACACACACACTATATATTTTGACGCTATCACTCACTCACTCACTCATTCATTCAGTCACTCCCTTCCTCCCTCACTCATTCACTCCCTCCTTCCCTCACTCACTCACTCACACACACACTCACTCACACACTCACTCACATACTCACTCACTAACTCATTCACTCACACATGTATGCACTCACTCACTCACTTACTCACTCACACACACTCACTCACTCACTCACTCACACTCACTCACATACTCATGTATGCATACACTCACTCACTCACATACCCACTCACTCACTCATTCACTCACTCACACACTCACTCACTCACACACTCACTCACTCACATACTCACTCACTCACATACTCACTCACTCATTCACTCACGTATGCATACACTCACTCACATACTCACTCACTCACTCACAATAGGACAGAAGAGTAACTACCTCAGGGAAGTGTTCTACATCCTAAATATATATATACGGTAGAGTTTCACGTCTGTAACATAGTAAAATGAAAAACTTCAACTGAGATTATTCATGCAATTGGTGGAGAAGAACATAGATGAAACTGAACACTGGGGTTGGGGGGGGGGGAGTCGAGGTGATGGTGGTGGTGGTGTAGAGAGATGAAAGTGATGGTAGTTGCAATGATGATGACGATGGTGGGTGATGGTGATCTTTTATATTTTACTTGTTTCATTCAACAGACTGTGGCCATGCTGGTGCACTGCCTTGAAGAGTCTTTAGTCAGATGAGTTGACCCCAGAACTTATTTTGTTTAAGCCTGGTACTTATTCATATTAGCTTCTTTTGCTGAACTGCTAAGTTATGGGGATGTAAACAAACCAACAATGGTTGTCAAGTGGTTGTCAAACACACACAGATATGTATATATATATATGCAATGGGTTTCTTTCAGTTTCTGTCTACCAGATCCACTCACAAGATCTTGGTTGGCCTAAGGCTATAGTAGAAGACACTTGCCCAATTAGGACAGAACCTGAAGCCATGTGGTTGGGAAGTAAGTTTCTTAGCAACACAGCCACACCTGTGCCTACGATGATGGTTTTTACCCTGCTTAGTCAGAAGAGAAAACGCATCTCCCATAACCCATTGCAGGCTTCTGAGACCGAAGAAGTGAAGGGAAGGAGGTTCTCTGCAGACTGACCAGAGACCTGGCCTAAATGCTTCCAACAAATGGGTCTTCACTAAAATCAGCCAAAGACTACCACCTGACCTTTGACTGTCTTTAGTGGTGACAATGAATGAAGTAACCACCTGTAGTCCATTTTCTATGCTGGCATGGGCTGGACAGCTTGACAGGAATTGGTAAGGCCAGGAGTTGCATCAGGTTCCAGTCTCCTTTGGCTTTGGTGTCTATGACTGGATGCCCTTTCTAATGCCAACCACTTTACAGAGTAGCACAGTCACCAGGGATTTTTCCATGGTACCAGTGCTTTTTATGTGGCACTATCACTAGAGCTTTTTATGTGGCACCATCACTAGAGCTTTTTATGTGGCACTATCCTCAGTGTTTTTTATGTGACACCAGCACCCACACCAATGCTTTTTACATGGCACCTTGGTTTTAGGATCTCAATCCTGTTGTGGTGGGTGGGTCAAAAGATAGGCGAAAGAGCCACAACTTGCTTATGAATGAGATAAGGTGATGAACTGGTCAAGTCGTTAGAGTGCAGTATTTGTCTTGTCTCTCTTTATACAGAATATTCTAAGCCCAAAGAGCATTCTACAACCTTTCAAAAGCATGGAGAAGCAAAGCTAGAGGCTGCAAAATGAAGCTGAAGCTGTTCAAGACATTGGTCTGACCAGTATTAATCTATGGATGTGGAAACTGGAAAGTGACAAAAACTGAAAGGAAAACAATGGACAGCTTCCAGTTCACATGCTCTACTACATGTTTGCAAAGAGTTCAAAATGACAATGGGCATCAACAAGATCAGTGATGAGGTAAGATACAGATGCTAGAACTGGATCAGACACGTCCTCAGACAAGATGAAAAAAGGTGATTGTATGGTGGTGCTAAAATGGCGGCCTGAGTGGAAAAGAGCAGCAGAGTGCACTAAAACCACATGGTGAATGGCCATTGAAAAGGAAAAGAGAAACTGGAATGAGACCAGAACAGTGGCAGAAAACAAAGCTGTTTGGATATTGTGCTGTGGCCCTATGTGCCTCGTGGCATGGAGAGAACTAACTAACTAAAGACACTGAGGTGTAATCTGAAGGAGATTCGGCTGTTATTTCTAGCAGGTCTACATTCACTTCAACATTTGAATTTAATTTGCCAAAATATTTTTGTCACATTGAGACCGCGACCTGATCACTACAATTGTTTTTGTTTCAGCACATGATCTCTGATCAGGTCACTTGCTATGCAGGTACATCTCCGTAATATATATATATATATATATATATATATAGTAGTTGGCATTCCATCGCTTACAACGTCGAGGGTTCCAGTTGGTCTGATCAACGGAA
>NC_142956.1:9353878-9358878 GCF_046866305.1 Octopus bimaculoides
AACCATGTGGTTGAGAAGCAGGCTTTTACTACACAGCCATACTGCATATATATATATATCATCATCATCATCATCGTTTAACGTCTGCTTTCCATGCTAGCATGGGTTGGACAATTTGACTGAGGACTGGTGAACCAGATGGCTACACCAGGCTCCAATCTGATTTGGCAGAGTTTCTACAGCTGGATGCCCTTCCTAACGCCAACCACTCCGAGAGTGTAGTGGGTGCTTATATGTACCACCGGCATGAAGGACAGTCAGGCAGAACTGGCAACGGCCATGCTCAAAATGGTGTATTTTACGTACCACCTGCACAGGAGCCAGTCCAGTGGCACTGACAACGACCTCGCTCATATATATATATATATATATATATATATGCAGGGTATGGTGAATAAACTGTCATCTAAATTACACAAAAGTGAAAGTAGCACTGACATCTCATTTTAACAGACATATTTACCGAAGTTACATAAGAATATCTTGAAATACTAAAGAGTAAATTCATTCAATAAAATCGCCATTGACTTCAACCAAAGCCTCCAGATGACTTCGGAATCTTCTGCAACTCTTCTGGATGGTCTCCTTGTTTAAGTTGATGAAAGCTGCCATAATCTTTGTCTTCAGTTCATCTCTGGTGTTACAAGGAGTTTTGTTGGTTTTTCACTCAACTGTGCCCCACATCTAATAATCATAGGGGTTGCAGTCTGGGGAGTTAGGTAGCTATATGTAAGGGATGGTGTGGTCGCAGAAATTGTCTGACAGCCATGACTGGGTTTTCATGCTTGTGTGGCATGGTGAGGAGTCCTGTTGCCAGACATAAGGTTTTCCAGCAGCCAGGGTAGCACTACCTCTTCCAGGCACTTGATGTAGGCCTCTATGTTGACCCTGAGGTCGTGTGGAAGGATGAATGGAGGCATAACATCGCTATTACTAGTGATCACTCCAAACATCATGATGTTGACTGGATGTTTGATTTTTATCACTTTCGGTACATGTCCTCAGATTGACACCCATACACTCTGAAATGATCATATTGGAGCTTCCAGTGCAAATGCCAAGCAGTACAGCATGTCGTTTCCAAATTTCTGGCAAAATGAATTGTGTCATGGTGTTGTTTTTCTCACAGTGCCCAACTGACCCTACTATATCGTGTAGTCAACAAAATCAAAAACAAACAATGCACATGTACGAAATTAAAAATATAAAATGGCAACAATTAACCCATCACACCCTGTACACACACACACACACACACAACAGGTTTATCTCCAGTTTCATCATCATCATCATCATCATCCTTCAACATCTATTTTCCATGCTGGCATGGGTTGGACAGTTTGCCCTGAGCTGGGAAGCTGGGAAGCTGTTTTAGGTTCTAGTCTGATCTAGTATTGTTTCTACAGCTGGATGCCCTTCCTAACGCCAACCACTTTTCAGTGTGTGCTGGGTGCTTTTAACATGCCACCAGCATGAGTGTTTTTACGTGGCACAGGTACAAGTGCTTTTTATGTGGCACTGGCACAAGACTCTCACAGGCCAATCCTCTTCACCAGGAGATGCAGCTTTACACACTTCTGCTGGGGTGAAGAGAGAAGGTGAGAGGAGCAGATTTATAGTTATGAGAGGGTGGTGGCAGAGAGAGTAATGGAGTAGTCTCTATTGGGGGAAGAAATTTCATATGAACAGGGGAAAAGGAAGGAACTATAAGATACAGGTGTGGTAAGAAGTTTGTTTCCCAACCACATGGTTCTGGGTTCAATCCCACTGTATGGCACCATAGGCAAGTGTCTTCTGCTATAGTCTCAGGCCAACCAAAGCTTTATGAGAGGATTTGGCAGAAAAAAACTGAGAGAAGCCCATCATGTGTGTGCACGTGAGTGTGTCTTTGTGTCTGTGTTTGTCTACCCATCACCACTTGACAACTGGTGTTGGTGTGTTTATGTCCCCGTAACTTAGTGGCTTGGCAAAAGATCTGACAGAATAAATACTAGGCTTAAAGAATAAGTCCTGAGGTTGATTTGGTTGACTAAAACCCTTCAATGTGGTGCTCCAGCATGGCCACAGTCAAATGACTGAAACAAGTAAAAGAATAAAAGAATATATATATCTGACGACCTTCTTTCAGTTTCTGTCCACCAAATCCAACCACAAGGCTTTGGTCAGCCCTATAGTGGGGCTGAACCCAGGACCATGTGGTTGGGAACAAGCTTCTTACCACACAGCCATGCCTGTGCCTACACACATATCATCATCATCATAATCATTTTAATGTCCACTTTTTCATGCGCCAAACAAAATTTGAGAAGGTAGTTCTATGTTTGGATGCCTTTCCTGTTTCCAACCCCCACCTGTTTCCAAACAAGGTAATATTACCCTACAATCGGACATGTTTTCATGGGAGACTGGGAGCAAGGGACACTACCTGCATGATGGTGACACTTGCTTACAACAGTCGCACAAAGACAAGACAAAGAGACACCCGATTCATGACCAAATAAGACTAATTCCTGAACCCATTTAACTCTAAGAAAAGAATTAAATTTGGTCTTCTCATTGTTGATGACATCTCATATGGTTCCCAAAGCCTGCAAGAGGCTTACAAGTCATTCTACAATAATTACAAGTCAGAATATTTACATCAGGGGTTCTCAACCATTTTTCATCTATGGATCCACTTTGATTACTGTTTTATTCTGGAGTCCCCCCCCAACTCCATAGCCATTCAATGTTTAAAAACTAGTTTTATAGAAACTTCTTTCAAAGTACCTATTTGTTATTGACACATTAACTTGTATAGCTTGAACTATGTAAAACGTTAGAGAAAGAAACCTAGCTGTTTCTTGCAATACATACCAATGCATACATCTAAAGTAACATTTTTTCAGAGGACCTTAAAATACTATTTTGAATCTCTAATTTATTATTTTGCAGCATGTGCCCCACCCAATCTTATATGGACCTTGGTTGAGACCCACCGATCTAGATATTGTGGTCTAGAATGCTGAGTGAGTGCAATGGTCAATCCACACACTCTACTACATAAGGTGCATGAGAGGTATTGCTGGATATCACATTGGTCAACAGGGGTGCCTCCATGATCATGTTTGTGGCTGAGTAGGCCAGCTTTTGAGAAGCAGATACAACCACACTGGTCACACAACAGAGGTTCTTTTCTGCCTTCCTCAGAGACAGGGTTTACATCATCCATATATTTATCAGCAACAAGAAGCAATATTTATCCCTTTTTAAATGTGGATGTTGTGTTCCATGTTTAAGTTGGGGTATATATTACTTTTCAGTATCAACACTGCCTCTGGCACTAACATACATATACAAGCAAATTTTAACTCATACTATGCAATTCTATTCTCAAATTCTTTAACACCAGCAGCAACCAGATTCCTCCACAATTCCATCTTTTTTAAGAATGCCTTTAAGATTACAGATGAAATGATTTTTAGGCCTGCATTGGGAATGTTTTCTTTGCTCCATCTCACCATACACCACCTGTTTTGTCCTCCTCCTCCTCCTCCTCCTCCTCCTCTTCCTCGGTCTATGTAATACTATAGTCAATTAAATAAGAATGGATAAATGTGTAAAATTAACATCCCATTGTATTACATAATACTAGCTCTGAAATGCATGTAAGCAAATAATGGATTACAATTAATGAATTAAAAACTTATAATTCCCCATTCTTCTTTGTGTTTTATACAATAATCTGAAATCTTCAGAAGCAAGCTGAGTGATTTACATATCAAACTGGAGCACAAATGTAACTGTATGGACTACATGATTCACACTGATTATCACTCGTCGATCTAGTCAGCCAAGATGTGTTACTACAGATTGCTCAAAGGAGTATTCACCTGGATTTTACTATCCATAGTCCCTTGTGCTGTGGTATGTGTGTGTGTGTGCATGTGTGTGTGTGTGTATGTATATATATATATATATACATAATGTACTGTTTTGTCATAGAAAATTGAACAAAAAAGTACTCCATCTGGTGAGAGAGAAATATGATTTATTTAAAGAGCACAATCATCATCATCATCGTTTAACGTCCGCTTTCCATGCTAGCATGGGTTGGACGATTTGACTGAGGACTGGTGAACCAGATGGCTACACCAGGCTCCAATCTGATTTGGCAGAGTTTCTACAGCTGCATGCCCTTCCTAATGCCAACCACTCCGAGAGTGTAGTGGGTGCTTTACATGCCACCGGCACGAAGGCCAGTCAGGCGGTACTGGCAACGGCCACGCTCGAAATGGTGTATTTTGCGTGCCACCTGCACAGGAGCCAGTCCAGCGGCACTGGCAACGATCTCGCTCAAATGCCTTTACACGTGCCACCGGCACAAGTGCCAGCAAGGCGATGCTGGGCACAGGTGCCATCATGATTTCGCTTTAGCTTGCCCCAACAGGTCTTCGCAAGCCGAGTTTCGTGCCCAATGAAGGAGACGACATGTATTTAAACACTAGTAGCAGTGTCATAAGTTGAGAAATGTTCAAACATATTCTTGTGGTGCAAACCACATATCATAACAAATTATAAAAATTGAATAATAGAAGAAACCTGAAAAAACTGAGAAGGCAGCATAGAGAAAACACAGAAAGTTAAAAAAATGGAAAGCAAAAAATGAAAAACGGAAAATGAAAACGCAAAAACTAAAATGTAAAAAATAAAAAGTAAAACGGTAACAGAGCTATCCTCCTTGGACCTTAAATGATAAGGCTGGAAAGATATCAAGTTAGTCAGGAATAGGTAGAGTTTTCTAATTCTTCAAAACATATTTATACATATGCATGCAATCACTGAAAATTTCTGACCTAGGGGTCAATAGAGAGTTAGGGATCTCAGATCTGAACAGGATCTGTGCTCTTTCAGCTAAACAAAGCCTACATTTATTTGATCCATTCATGTAATGTATGGATTTATCAATTAGTTTCCATTTAATCACATATGGTGTTTCGTTATCTTTCAAAGTTCCTATG
>NC_142956.1:9361378-9363878 GCF_046866305.1 Octopus bimaculoides
TCCAGACTATTAACTTTAGAATGTTACATTTAAAAAAAAACATTTACAATCTTCCTCATCATCATCATCATCAACACTTATTGAATACATCTGTCATCTGTCGTAGTTGATGCCATTTGATACTCTTACAAGAAACAGAAACCTGCTGATCTATCTTCATCTGTACAACAACATGGCATGTTTTTTCGGCATGCTATTTATGGCTGGATTTTCGTCTTTTTAGGAGTCACCTTACCTCATGGATGGACTAAATATATTTCATTGTGATGTCCACATTAGAAGATTGTCTGTGGCAAGACCAACAACACCCCTGACCCCTGAATTTCATAATCACTTAGGCTATTTTCAATGCAGATTATCAAAGCCACATATTCTCCCACATATATATATATATATATATATATATTCATTTCTATCTCTAAACGACGAATAATGATTAAACAAACCTTCTAATGGTCACTGACCATGTAACATCTCTGCTCGTAAGTTACCTCATCATTTCGTTTTTGTCTTGCTATTATATGTTTTATTATGAACTCCCTGAAGAGAAATATATGAGGAATCTCAGCAGCACTTACTTCTTTGTGAAAAAGCTCTCATTTATTTTGAAACATGTGTAGGAATTAAAGGAACTTTTATTGACATGCGTTTTGTTCCATTTATTATTATTATCCATATCTTCTCAAAATGTATCACTTTAACTTGGTATCTCTACCCGTAAAATGGCTGTGATATCTTGTTTTTTAGTGTAATTTTGCTACCTCTGGTAACTATTAACATATTTACATTATCAAAGGTTTTAATAACTGAGATAATATTAATATATATATATATATATATATTTAGATTTAGATTCAAAATTGAATATGGTACTTATGTTTAGGCACCAGAATATAGTATAGTATTATCCAAAAACCATTCTAAAAGCAAGGTGATCAAAAAATCAAAATAAGCAACATGGATTTTAAAGATGATTGCAGTACGCACGTTTCATGCTACTCCATTTATTTAAGTAATGTGAGCATTACATTAAATGCAATATGTAGAGCAATCTTCAGCTGCACAGAAATGTAGAGAATTACAGTAGAATAGACATATTATAATTGTGGCAACATTTAAAATCCAAGTGGGAAGAAGAATACATAAAAATCCATCTTGACATAGCCAAGGCTAGCACTTGGATTTTAAATGTTGCCACAATTATAATATGTCTATTCTACTGTAATTCTCTACATATTGCATTTAATGGAATGCTCGCATTACTCAAATAAATGGAGTAGCATGAAACGTGCATACTGCAATCATCTTTAAAATCCGTGTTGCTTATTTTGATTATATATATGCACTTGGAGAATTTTGTGTCAGCTGCCCACATGGCAATCTCACATGCGGCAACTGCTTTTGAAGAAGTTCTCTCCTGATTTTTCCTTTCTTTGAGTGTGCTTTTCTTCAGTGGCTAGTTCCAGTTTCTCTTCCCCTTGCTCCTTCCCTTTGCACAGAACTTGTCTCCAGCATGGGCAATCATTTGCAATCTCCTCCCATCTCAAGATGTCTAGCTCTATTAACTTTATATCTCTCTTGCAGATGTCCTTGAAACAAAGATGAGGTCATCCTTGTGCTCTTGTGCCAGTGGCCAATTTCCCACACATGAGTGTGTGTGTGTCTTTGTTTATCTCCCACCACTACTTGACAACGGGTGTTGGTGTGTTTATATCCCTATAACTTAGTAGTCTAGTAAACGAGACCAACAAATAAGTACTAGGCTTTAAAAAAAAGTACCAGGGTCAATTCATTCAAGTAAAAATTCTTCAAGGTGGTGCACCAGAATGGCTGCAGTTTAATGACTGAAACAAGTAAAAGAAAAAGATAGGTGCAGGAGTGGCTGTGTGATAAGTAGCTTGCTTACCAACCACATGGTTCCGGGTTCATTCCCACTGCATGTCACCTTGGGCAAGTGTCTTCTACTATAGCCTTGGGCCGACCAAAGCCTTGTGAGTGGATTTGGTAGACAGAAACTGAAAGAAGCCCATCGTATACATGTATATATATATATGTAAGTGTATATGTTTGTGTTTGTGTTTGTCCCACCCAACATCGCTTGACAACCGATGCTGGTGTGTTTATGTCCCCATAACTTAGCGGTTCACCAAAAGAGACTGATAGAATAAGTACTAGGCTTACAAAGAATAAGTCCTGGGGTCGATTTGCTCGACTAGAGGCTGTGCTCCAGCATGGTTGCAGTCTAATGACTGAAACAAGTAAAAGTAAAAGTATATTGTGCCACCATATTGGAAGGTTGTCTGTGGCAAGACCAACAACGCTTCTGAACCCTTTATTGTGTAATCGCCTTGATTTTGCTGCAGGACAGAAAAATTAATAAATACAGGGGCCTGAACAGCCACTATTAGTTTGTGCTGGTTGCCATTGAAGCATCAGATGTTCTAGGATCCCTCTGCAAGATAGGGATAATGGCAGCTGATTAGAGATATGAGCTCCACAA
>NC_142956.1:9376378-9381378 GCF_046866305.1 Octopus bimaculoides
ACATTCCAGCCGTGACCATCCCATCTTCTATTCTGAGTTCAAATTCTGCTGAGGTCAACTTTGCTTGTCATTCTTTCAGGGTCGATAAAATGAGTACCAGTCAAGCACTGGGGTCAACGTAATTGACTAACCCCACTCCCCCAAGATTTCAGGCCTTGTGCCTATAATAGAAAGGAATATTATTATTTACATAATTGAAGGTGACAAGATGGCAGAATTATTAGCATGTTAGGCAAAATGCTTAGTGGCATTTTATCCATCCTTACATTCAGAGTTCAAATTCCACTGAGATCAACTTTGCTTTCCATCATTTCAGGGTTGATAAAATAAATACCAGTTAAGCACTGGGGTTGATGTAATTGACTTATCTCTCCTCTCCTACACTTCCTAGCCTTGTGCCAAAATATGAAACCATTATTATCATTATCATCATCATTATTATTATTATTATTATTATTATTAAGGCAGCAAGATGGCATAATTGTTAGCACGCCAGACAAAATGCTTAGTGGCATTTCGGCTGTCTTTATGCTCTGAGTTCAAATTCCACTGAGGTCAAATTTGCTTTTCATCCTTTCGGGGTTGATGAATTAAGTACCAGTGAAACACTGGGGATGATGTAATTGACTTGTCCTCTCCCCACAAATTTCTGGCTTTGTACCTTTAGTACACAGGATTATCATTATTATTATTATTATTATTAAGGCGGCAATCTGCCCAGAATTGTTAGGATGCCAGGCAAAATGCTTAGGAGTATTTTATCCGTCTTTACATTCATAATCATCATCGTTTAACGTCTGCTTTCCAAGCTGGCATGGGTTGGACGATTTGACTGAGGACTGGCGAACCAGATGGCTGCACCAGGCTCCAATCTGATCTGGCAGAGTTTCTACAGCTGGATGCCCTTCCTAATGCCAACCACTCTGGGAATGTAGTGGGTGCTCTTATGTGCCACCGGCACGAGGGCCAGTCAGGCGGTACTGGCAACGGCCATGTTCAAATGGTGTTTTTTATGTGTCACCCACACAGGAGCCAGTCCAGCGGCACTGGCAATGACCCCGCTCAAATATTTTTTCACAAGCCACCAGCACAAGTACCAGTAAGGCGACACTGGTAACAATCACGCTTGAATGGTGCTTTTTACGTGCCACCGGCATGGAAGCTAGCCAGCTGCTCTGGCAACAATCACGCTCGGATGGTGCTCTTAGCGCTCCACTAGCACAGATGCCAGTCATCGGATTTGATTTCTGAGTTCAAATTCTGCTGTGGCCAGCTTTGCCTTTGATCCTTTTCAGCTCAAAAAGATAAAAACCATCTGAGAACTGGGATCAATATCATCAACTTATTCCCTCCCCCAAATTGCTGGCCTTGTGCCAAAATTTGAAACCGTTATCATCATCATCATTATTATTAAATTTAAGTACCAGGGAAACACTGGGGTCGATGTAATCGACCAGTTCCCTCCCCCAAAATTTCAGGCCATGTGCCTTTAGTAGAAAGGATTATTATTATTATTATTATTATTATTATTCTAATTATTAAGCTTGTGAGCTTAGTAGTAGTAGTAGTAGCAGCAGCAGCAGTTGTAGTAGTATAATTGTCATTAATTTTGTGTGGGAGTGTTTTTTTTTTCTGCACAGTGACCCCCACCCCCTCATGTTATGCAATCCATCTTTGTAATGTCTGCCTCATTTGTCACTCTTCTGGCAAATGAACTATTATTATTGTTATTATTATCATGTTACATGATATAGGGTGAGGACGGAGTTGAGGAGAGTCAGCAAACACGCACACGTGCACACACACACACACACGCACACAGCAAGCAGATGCTTAATAGATACAGTGGTAATATGTAGTTGTCATTGTTACATAAGCAGTGTGTGTGTGTGTGTGTGGTATTATCTCATTATTTGTATGAATGTGTGAGTGAAGCTGATGAAGGCGAGAATATGAGTGTGAGGCTAAGTGAAAGAGAGTGTGAGTGAAAGTGAGTGAAACAGTGAGAGTTTACATGTGTGTGTGTGTGTGTGTGCGCGCAATATAGGCACTGATAAATATTTTATGTTTACTACTATATCCAGCAATAAATGATGGGATGGTCATATCAGGAACATCTTTAATCAAAGGTTAGCTAGATCAGAGTTTACTTGGGGATAACCAGTTATATGTAACTCAAATATACATGGAGGCATATGGCTTAGTGGTTAGGGTGTTGGAATCATGAACATAAGATAGTGGTTTCAATTCCTGTACCAAATAATGCATTATGTTTTTGAGCAAAACGCTTAGCTTTATGTTGCTCCAGTTCACTCAGCTGGTAAAAATGAGTCATCCTGTGATGGACCAGTGTCCCATCCAGGGAGGAGTATAGATGCCAGAGAAACCAGGAAACTGAATTGATGCTCTTTATGGAGTAATGCAGACTAACCATATATACCCAACAATAAAAGATGGAATGGTCATGGCAGGAATATCTTTAATCAGAGGCTAGATAGATCAGAATTTACCTGGTACTAAACAGTAATTATATAAAACTCATGCACACACACACACATGTATACACACCTATGCATTGCTTAAACATAATGTCTTTGATCATCATCATTTAACATCCACTTTTCCATCTTTGCATGGATCGGACAAAATTTGCAGAGGCACATTTTTCTATGGCTGGAAGCCCTTCCTGTTGCCAACCCTCACCTGTTTCCAAACAAGGTAATATTCTCATAACCAGACATGATTTCAAAGAAAATTAGAAACAAAAAACGCTACTTCGATGACAGTGACACCTGTTTATAATTAGCATGCTGAGACAAAGGAGACTTGTTTCAGTCAACAGAGTGTGGTCATGCTGGGGCACAAACTCGAACAGATTAATATATCAATTCCAGTATTTTATTTTAAGACTAGAAATTATTCTATTGGTCTCTTGCTGATTTGCCAAGTTATAGGGATATAAACAAACAAACATCAGCTGTCAAGCAGTGGCAGGGGACAAACATACAGACACACACACACCTGAAGAAATGAATCCATGAAGATGATCTACCTGATGCCCACGGATACTATGGACTACACAGTAATCATCCCAGGAATACGGACTGTAATCTGAAGCGACATGTGATTTGTGGAAATACATGTAGTGATGTGATAAATATTTATAAATTCCATCCAAGGATTATTGTAATTATTACTATATATATATATATATATATATATATATATATATATATACGTGACAGGCTTCTATTCAGTTTGCATCAACCAAATCCACCCAGAAGACTTGTTGACCTGAGGTTATAATAGAAGACACTTGCCTAAGGTACCACACAATGAGACTGAACCCAGTACCATGTAGTTGGAAAGCTAAACTTCTTACCACACAGCCACATCTCTGCCTGTATATGTTTAGACACACATACAAATCTCTATCTCTCTCTCTCTCTCTCTCTCTCTCTCTCTCTCTCTCTCTCTCTCTCTATATATATATATATATATATATATATATATATATATACAAATAATAAATGAGTATATGCATATATACGTACACGTATGTGCATACCTACATCTAACTGTATATATAGGTGCATATCTGGGTACAGGACGTTGCAAACAAAACGTAGACAAAAAAATAATAAAAACCAGAGTACAGAAAACACACAGGCCACATAGAGAACATTTTCCTTCATCAGCTGCCACCATTCTAACACAGGCGTTTCGAAGAGTTAGGACAGGACTCTTCCCACGGACCACAAACTAAATATATAATATATATATATATATATATATATATATATATATATATATGTATATATATATATATATATATATATATATATATATACACACTTTGGCTGGTAGACTCAATCAGTTATGTGATTTAACATCACCTGGCAACATAGGTGACTTTAGTGGAGTTCCCTTAGTTGACAGCATTCAAACTGGTCCCCTGTTTGAGGACATTTTCCTTCCTTCTGCCTACCAATCTTGTAGGTCTTCCCCCCTGAATATTACATGTATCAGTATGGTGATGGTGGGGCACTGCTCCTGCTTATTAAAATTCCATGGTTGAAACCAGTAACTGTATATATATATATATATATATATATATATATATATATATATATATATATATATTTATTTATTTAAAGAGAGTGAGAAAGAGGCAACCACTTACGGGCAATTAATGACATGCTGTACAATTGAACCAAGTAAAACTGAGTTTATTGAATAAGACAGCTTTTGGAAAGTCACCTAATGAGATACATCTGTACATAAGGATGCATCATAACCAATTGTATTGTATCTCACCCACAAGGGATCGATGTGAGATGGGTCAAAATGATCATTGTGATTAATAAAGAATCTTGTGGGTTCTGTTTTCTATTTGATTTGTTTTATATATATGTATATATGTATGTGTATATGTATATAGGGTGTGTGTGTATGTATGTATATCTATAGATATACAGACACACACATACACACACACACGCACACATGCACACACACACAAACAGATGACTCGCATATCATATATTGGTAGATATGGATATGGAGGTAGCAGGGATCAAGTTACCTACCATAGTGAGAAAAGAGAGGAGAAGAGCTGCTGGGTGCCATCACCAAAGCCGCTGCAAGCGAAGCTATGAGTCTACATAGCACCAGATCGGAATTAGATAGCAAAAAACAAAACAAAAAAAAAACAAAATTGAAAAAGAAATAATGATAATAATAATACTAAAAGATAGTACTACTGTCTTCATCTACTATTTACCATTCTACCATGTGAAGAATGTGGAATCACATTCACAGATAGCAGCCAGATAAATTGGGATAAAATTTCTTCGTAGTTCTAAGAACTCGTGTTCCTGTGCTCCTGTCTGCTGTGTGTGTGTGTGTGTGTGTGTGTGTGTGTGTGTGTGTGTGTATGTGTGTGTGAGGTGAGAGGAATTGTTATTTTTGTTATTATTGTTATTATTATTATTAAGGTG
>NC_142956.1:9386378-9438878 GCF_046866305.1 Octopus bimaculoides
GCCTGTACATATGTATATACATACATACACATGTATAAATATACATACATCCTCCAGGCAATAACAGAGGAATTCAAGACAGGATGCCCCTGGGAGCTCTTCTATGCTGACGACCTTGCTCTAATTGCTAAGTCACTATCAGAACTAGAGGAGAAGTTTCAGGTATGGAAGCAAGGATTAGAATCGAAGGGCCTTAGAGTCAACCTAGCTAAAACCAAAGTCCTAATAAGTAGGAAGGTAGACAAACCACAAATCCCTTCAGGTAGATGACTGCTTGATCTGTAGAAAAGTCGCAGGTAGAAACTCTAAGATGTACCCAGTGTAAGCTATGGACACATATTAGGTGCAGCGATATCAAAGGAAGGCTAACTGGGAAGATAGTTTTTGTATGTGGCAGATGCTCAGGAGCAATAAACACTGAAAATGTGAAGAGAACAACTTGCGCCACATTCCAGGGAGAAAAACTAGAAGTAGTTGATAGCTTCTGTTATCTAGGTGAACAAGTCAATAGCAGGGGAGAGTGTGCTGAAAATGTAGCTGCTAGAATAAGAATAGCCTGGGCAAAGTTCAGAGAGCTCCTACTTCTGCTGGCAATTAAGGGCCTCTCGCTCAGAGTAAAAAGCAGACTGTATGATGCATGTGTACGAACAGCCATGCTACATGGCAGTGAAACATGGGCTGTGACTGCTGAGGACATGCGTAAACTCACAAGGAATGAAGCCAGTATGCTCCGCTGGATGTGTAATGTCAGTGTGCATACTAGACAGAGTGCAAGTACCTTGAGAGAAAAGTTGGACCTAAGAAGCATCAGATATTGTGTGCAAGAGAGACGAATGAATAGTATGGTCATGTGATACGAATGGATGAGGATAGCTGTGTAAAAAAGTGCCACACCCTAGCGATTGAGGGAACCTATCGAAGAGGTAGACCCAGGAAGACCTGGGATGAGGTGGTGAAGCACGAACTTCAAACATTAGGCTTCACCGAGGCAATGACTAGTGACCGAGACCTTTGGAAATATTCAGTGCGTGAGAAGACCCAACAAACCAAGTGCGACCATAACCTGTGGTTTTTGCCAGGGGTGTAACCAGCCTACTTATGCATACCTTTCCTTCATTGGACACTATACTCTGCTTTCGAAGACCTGTTAAGGCAAGTTAATTTGAAATCAGATTCAATGACTAGAACCTGTGCCAGTGGAGTCCTCAGAGTACCATCTGAGCATGATCGCTGCCAGAGCAGCTGACTGGCTTCCGTGCCGGTGCATGTAAAAAGCACCATTCGAGTGTGATCGTTACCAGCGTCGCCTTACTGGCACTTGTGCCGTTGGCACGCGGAAACACATTTGAGGTAGGTTGTTGCCAGTGCTGCTGGACTAGCTGCTGTGCAGGTGGCACATAAAAAACACCACTTGAGCATGGCCATTGCCAGTACCGCATGACTGGTACGTAAAAGCACCTACTACACCCTCAGAGTGGTTGGTGTTACGAAGAGCATCCAGCTGTAGAAACTCCGCCAGATCAGATTGGAGCCTGGTGCATCCATCTGGTTCGCCAGTCCTCAGTCAAATCGTCCAACCCATGCAAGCATGGAAAGCGGACGTTAAACAATGATGATGATAATATACATATACACATACATATATATATGTATATACATACATATATATGTGTATACATATATATATATGTATATACATATATATATATGTATATACATATATATATATGTATATACATACATATATATGTGTATACATACATATATATGTGTATACATACATATATATATGTATATACATACATATATGTACATATATATCCATATATATATATATACACACATACATATATGTATACACACATATACACATATATATACACACACACATTTATATATACACAAACATTTACACACACACACACATACATATACAAACTCATACACACACACATTCATATATACACACACACACAGACATATGCACATGCAAACACATATACACACACACACACACACATATATACGCACACACATATACATACACACAAACATATACACACACACAAACATATATACACACGCACACTCATACATGTACACTCACGCAAACATATATACACACACACACACATTACTCAATAAACAATAAAATAATTACAGAAATAATTAGTTTCATATTCACATCCATCAAGTATGTTATTTTTATGTAAATAGTATGCAGTAATTAAAAACGCCATCCTAATTATCTTTATCAGCCTAATACTGTGGCAATGTACTCTTTTAGTTTCATCTTGTGAAAAAACACAGGAAGTAACAGTTGCTCCATCCTACACACGTAGTGGCATAAAGGTAGATGGTTCAAAGATAGCTGGATCACAACAAATTACTAAGGATCTACACGTGACGTGAATATATATGCACATGCGTGTGTGTGTGTGTGTGTGCACACATGTGTGCATGAATATATATACAGGGTGCGGTGAATATATTGTTGTCTAAATTACACAAAAATGAAAATAACACTGATATCTCATTTTAACAGGTATATTTACCAAAATTACATAAAATATATTGAAATACTAAAGAGTAAATTCATTCAATAAAATCGCCATTGGCTTCACCATGGCCTCCAGATGACTTTGGAATCTCCTGCAACTCTTCTGGATGGTCTCCTTGTTTAAGTTGGTGAATGCTGTTATAATCCTTCCAATCAGTTCATCTTTGGTGTTACGAGGAGTTTTGTTGGTTTTTCACTCAACTGTGCCCCACACATAATCAAGCGGGTTGCAGTCTGGAGAGTTAGGTCGCCAGATGTTAGGGATGATGTGGTCGCAGAAATTGTCTGAAAGCCATGACTGGATTCTCCTGCTTGTGTGGCATGGTGTAAAGTTGGGTGGCATGGTGCATGTTGCCAGACATAGGGTCTTCCAGCAGCCACTCTCTTGACCCAGGGCAACTCTACTTCCTGCAGGCACTTGATGTAGGCCTCCATGTTGAGTCTGAGACCGTGTGGGAAGATGAATGGAGGCATAATGTTGCCATCACTGGTGATCACTCTAGACACCATGATGGTGACTGGATGTTTGATTTTTATCACTCTTGGTACATGTTCTGGGGACATGGCAAATGGGCTGTAACTGCTGAGGACATACGTAAGCTCGCAAGGAATGAAGCCAGTATGCTCCGTTGGATGTGTAATGTCAATGTGAATACCCGTCAGAGTGTAAGTATCTTGAAAGAAAAGCTGAACATTAGAAGCATCAGTTGTGGCGTGCAAGAGAGACGATTGCGCTGGTATGGTCATGTGGTGAGAATGGAGGAGGATAGCTGCGTGAAAAAGTGCCACACCCTAACAGTTGAGGGAACCCGTGGAAGAGGTAGGCCCAGGAAGACCTGGGCTGAGGTGGTGAGGCAAGACCTTCGTACATTGGGCCTCACCGAGGCGATGACTACGGACCGAGACCTTTGGAAATGGGCTGTGCGTGAGAAGACCCGGCAAGCCAAGTAAGATCGTTGCCAGTGCCCCTGGACTGGTTCTTGTGCGGGTGGCACATGAGATGGACCATTTTGAGCGTGGCCGTTGCCAGTACCGCCTGACTGGCTCCTGTAGGATTTTCGAGCGAGATCGTTGCCAGTGCCCCTGGACTGGCTTGTGCGGGTGGCACATAAAAGACACCATTTCGAGCGTGGCCGTTTTCGTGTGGGTGACACGTAAAAGCACCCACTACACTCTCTGAGTGGTTGGCGTTAGGAAGGGCATCCAGCTGTAGAAACTCTGCCAAATCAGACTGGAGCCTGGTGTTGCCATCCGGTTTCACCAGTCCTCAGTCAAATCGTCCAACCCATGCTAGCATGGAAAGCGGACGTTAAACGATGATGATGATGATGATGATATATATATATATACACACACACACCTATATACATAAAAGCACCCATTACACTCTTGGGGTGGTTGGTGTTAGGAAGGGCATCCAACCATGGAAATTATGTCAAATCAGACTGGATTCTGGTGCAGGCTTCTAGCTTGCCAGCCCTGGTCAAACCGTCCAACCCATGCCAGCATAGACAATGGACATTAAATGATGACGATGATGATACACACATTTATATACATACACACACATACATACATATACATACACACATATATACATATATACATACATACACATATACATACATATATACATACATACACACATACATATACATACACATGTGGAGGTACAATAGCCCAGTGGTTAGAGCAGCGGACTCGCGGTTGTAGGATTGTAGTTTCGAGCAAAAACACCTAAAGCTCCACGAGGCTCCAGCAGGGGGTGGTGGCGAACCCTGCTGTACTCTTTCACCACAGCTTCCTCTCACCCTTTCTTCCTGTTTCTGTTGTGTCTGTAATTCAAAGGGTCACATTCTGTGTGATACTGAATCTCTCCAGGAACTACATTGAGGGTACATGTGTCGGTGGAGTGTTCAGCTACTTGCATGTTAATTTCACAAGCAGGCTGTTCCGTTGATTGGATCAACTGGAACCCTTGTCGTCATAACCAATGGAGTGCACATACACACACACACACATATATATATATATACATACATACTTATACATATATATAAGTATTGATTATTTTATTATCTTGATATTATGATATTTACTTTGTATTATATTATACTTATTCATTGTACGTTAAATTGTAAATTTTTTCTATATGTGACAGTGGATTTTCATCGATGAGTTCATAAACCTTGGTTCTTTTCCCTAATACTATATATTTATATATATCTTATACTGTGAAACTTAATTTAATTTTAATTTTTAATAAATTGATTTTAATTCAGTTTTTACCTGTAGTTTTGGATTTTATCCCTAATATTATTATTATATATATATATATATATATATATAATAACAATATTAGGGAATACAATTCCAAAACTTACAGGGAAAATTCAATTTAGCAAATTCTAAATCAATGTTGTGCGTATGGTGGGACTGGGAAGGGATTATCCATTATGAATGGCTTGAATGGAATCAAACGGTCAACACGGAACTCTATGTTCAACAGATGGAACGACTCAACACGGCTATACAAGAAAAAATAGTTCTGCTGCACAACAACGCCCGCCCTCATATTGCCTATATGACCAAGGAAGCCATACAAATGCATGACTGGGAAGTACTGCCACACTCACTGTACTCTCCTGATTTGGCACCAACAGATTTCCACCTCTTTCGATCTCTTTCAAATGCTATGCACAGAGTTTCGTTCAATACTGATGCAGAATTGAGAGCATGGTTGATCAATTTTTCGAGTCGAAATTGGGTGATTTCTACCAACGAGGTATTGAAAATCTTGTTGAACGTTGGGAAGAAGTTGTAAACAACAAGGGTGAATACATTATTGATTAATTAGTTATTTTTTATTAAACCTTTTAAAAAATTTAAATTAAAAAAAAAAAAAAACGGTGGGAACTTAGTTGCCAACCTAATATAATTTAATATAATCCAATATGACAAATAAGCATTTAAATTTGATTGGGTAACTTATTTTCAAAACATGAATGGTGTTGTATTTGCTAATGGTTGAGCAGGTTGGGGGCATACAAATTGAACAGTAAAATATGAATATATCATATATAATATCGATAAAACCTTGAGAGATGAGAGACCACTGACCAAGTTTGGACCCTTTTCCTTGTTCCTGAAGGTATTTTATGGGAAAAGTGTGACTTGAAATGAACTGTTTTGTTAATTCTAATGCAGTTAAATATAATTTTCAGAAGTTCATTATTGACAGAATTTGGTTGTCTAGATTGAGGGGAATCTATGAAAGAAAAATTTCCCAAGTGGAAGTCAAACCATCACTGGCATATCTGGACACTTAAAGCTTCATTTCCATAGACAGAATGAATATTTCTTGCTGCTTCCATTCTAGAAGAGCTTTTGGATTCATACAACATGCAGTGTCTGATTTGGATCTGATCTAAATTCATTTTAACCCTTTTGATACCAATCTGGCTGAAACCACCTCTGGCTCTGTAGTACAAATGTCTTGCTTTCATAAGTTTTGAATTAAAATCTTCCACCAAACCTTAGTCACAATTTATGTTCCTAACATTAGCCTAATGATAACTAAGTTATTTTACTAAATTCTTTGTTATATTTAAAATTAATTGAAAGAAACAGAACATCTCAAAATAAATACGGTAACAAAAGGGTTAAAAGAGTAGACAAAGATATGGAATAAGATACCAATTTGAGTACATTACCTGCAATATCAGCCTCAAGGAGCAGAACACTGGCAGCAGGGGTAATACTCCTGGACCTTGTAAGGAGTTCCAAGACACAGAGTAGTGTTCCAGTTTGCAGTGATTCCTTCCTGTTTTGTAGTAGAGATTTGAAAGCTGACCCAAGGCTTGATCCCTTCAACCTCAGCTGTACAACAAATTGGAGGAATGAATTCTCGATTAACAACACTCTTACCATTTCTGAAATTTAGACAAAAGGGTCATATTGAAACAGTAGCATAAGTAGGTGAGAAAGGGTCTAATCTCAGGTAACATTTTTATGGGATCAGCAATTTGAGGTCTACTGTATAAGACTGTAGTGAAGGCATGTGGCTTAGTGGTTAGAGTATTTAGCTCATAACCGTAAGGTTATGAGTTCAATTCCTGGAGGTGCATTGTGTCCTTGAGCAAGACAATTGATTTCACGTTGCTCCAGCCCATTCCACTGGCAAAAATGAGGGCCAACCTTGTAACATCCTGTGTTACGCTGAATCACCCTGAGAACTACATTAAGGATACGCATATCTGTGGAGTGCTCGGCCACTTGCATGTTAATTTCATGAACAGGCTGTTCTATTAATCAGATCAACTGGAACCCGCATCATCATAATCGATGGAGTGCCACCACATAAGACTGTATAAGCTTGGGAGGAGGACAGTAAACTCAAGGGTTGCTTTAGATGGCACACACTCTAGCTACACCATTGGCTCAGAACATTAAACCCTTTTGATACCAACTTTGTGTTTCAAAGTGTTCTTTCATTAAAATTTCACATTAATTTGTTTTCCAAAAACCCAATTTAATAAGTTCAAAGTTATCAAGTACCACCACTGCTTGATAATGGGAGTTGGTTCATTTATGTATCTGTGACTTAGCTGTTTTCCAAAAGAAACTGATAGATGTGATGATGAGAGTGAGTATTAAGATAATGAAAGTGATGATGACTTACCTAAAATGTTGCACAAGAGGGGAACTGATGATGATGAGCTGAGAATGACAATGATGGCTTGTGATAGCTGGTATTGGTAGTCAGTGAGAAGTGATGGTCTGATAGTAGGGTCCTTGACCAAAAGAAGTACTATATAGAGTACAGCCAACTGGACATCAGTGTTAGGGTGAACAAGGGAGGCAGCCAGGCAGGATATGGTATTGTCTGTGAAGTAACAATATTGAAGAGAGGAATAGAAATGTGTGTGTGGTAAAATCAATAAAAAATTCACAGTGAACTTGCCATGAGGTGTGGAAAAACCAGTGTTTCAGAGACAACAGTCCTTCTTCAGCAAAAAGTTGAAAGGAATGAAATTAATGAGAGACAGCTGTCTTATTAATTTCACCTCTTTAAACTTTTCCCTGAAGAAGGGCTGTGTCTGAAATGTTAGATTTTCCATTCCCCACAGCAAGTCCACTGTATTCTTTTTGTTGATTTTACTATATGTATATATAAAAGGGGTAAATACCCTACTTTGGTCATAAATGACCATGGAATTGTGCATAGAAAGTTTCCCTCCAAGGCACAAGTCTGGGCAAGGTTGTTTATGGAAGACCAGCACTTGCCCATGCACAGCTTCCCCTCTGATAACTGATGTTATCCAAGGGAAAGGCAAAGGGGCCGATACAGCTTAGCATCAATGACATCACAACTCATTTCTACAACTGAGTGAACTGGAGCAATGTGAAATAAAGTGTTTTGCTCAAGAACAAAACACACAGCCCAGTCCAAGAATTGAACTCACTACCTCAAGATTTTGAGCACAATGCTCTAACCACTGTGCCATACGCCTTCACATGTATATAATGTAGTGGTTACCACATCTGCTTTACATGTGGAAGGCCATGAGTTTGATCCTCACCAGAACCTGTTAATATTTTGTAGGTATGTGCGTGGCTGTGTGGTAAGAAGTTAGTTTGCTTCCCAACCACATGGTTCTGGGTTCAGTCCCACTGCATGGCACCTTGGGCCAATGTCTTCTACCATAGTCTTGGGCCAACCAAAGTCTTGTGAGTGGATTTGGCATTGGTGTGTTTACTGGTGTTGGTGTGTTTATAACTTAGCAGTTCATCAAAAAAGATTTATAAAATTTATAAATTATAGGTGTAGGAGTGGCTGTGTAGTAAGTAGCTTGCTTACGAACCACATGGTTCCGAGTTCAGTCCCACTGTGTGGCACCTTGGGCAAGTGTCTTCTACTATGGCCTCGGGCTGACCAAAGCCTTGTGAGTGGATTTGGTAGACGGAAACTGAAAGAAGCCCATCGTATATATGTGTGTGTGTATATATATATATATATATATATATATATGTTTGTGTGTCTGTGTTTGTCCCCCCAACATCGCTTGACAACCGATGCTGGTGTGTTTAAGTCCACATAACTTAGTGGTTCGGCTAAAGAGGCTGATAGAATAAGTACTAGGCTTACAAAGAATAAGTCCTGGGGTCGATTAGCTCGACTAAAAGGCGGTGCTCCAGCATGGCCACAGTCAAATGACTGAAACAAGAGTAAAAATAAGTACTAGGCTTTGAAAAATAAGTCTTGGGATTAATCGTCTGACTAAAAGCCTTCAAAGTAGTGCCCCAGCCTGGCCACAGTCTAATGACCAAAATAAGTAAAAGATAAAAGATATATGTATGAGGACATTTTCTAAACAAACTTATAAGTGCTGAGTGAGTTGATATTCTACAGAACATAAAGGAATTCTTGAATGCAGGATGGCTGTGAAGACAACTTAGGAAATTAAGTAAATACTCTTTAGAAGGCAGGATAAAGTGAGAAAAAAGGGACAAAAATGGTAAAAAAAAGGGGTCTCTAGGCTTAATGGTATAGTGTACTCAGCTGGAATTTGAGCGGTACAGGGTTCAATTCTGTGTAGAGGCTTGAGGCTTGCTGATCACTTTTACTCGATTTTTTACATTGACTTCACAGCTATCCTGCATTCAAGAGTTCCTTTCTGTTTGTTTATATATATAGGTGAGAGAGTAAGAGAGATGAAAGAGAGAGTAGCAAATAGACAAAGTGAGAGAAAGAGAGAGAGAGAGAGAAAGAGAGGCAGAGGGGGAAAAAAGAGAGTTGAAAGGGGCACAATATATAGATAGATGAATAGACAGACAGGTAGGCACATGGATTAATTAACAAACAAAAATTATAATAATTTCTTACATTGGCATAAGGATTAATGTTTTGGCAGTGAGTATATTGATTCAATGACGTCCAATATATTACTGGTACCTGATTTTATAGAGTGCTGATGACTGAAAGATAAATTCAACTTCAGCGGAATTTGAGCTCAAAATTTTATTATTACTATCATTCATCATCATTATCATTATCATAATAATAATAATAATATAATATCAATGCCTGGATGCAGTACCAGGCAGTGACTCTCATGGCTTCTGATCTTAATTGATTGGAGTGTAATCATGTACATTGTTTTGTCATGGTATAAAAAGATGGGCTACAGTAAATATTCTGCTCAATACCACAGATTTGCTTGTCAGTTGTTTGACCTTAACCAGTTGAGCATGTCCCTTGGTGGCTGACGATATGTGCATCTATGATCATGAGCAGAAGTAGTGGGGGAGCATCATAGCCATGTGTTGAGAGGAATTCTTTGGGGTTTGAATAATTCACTTTTGGAAACATGTGTGTTTTGCTCAACATCCTTAAACAAACCTTATTCAGGGACCTTTTGAGCGGGATGGGCTACTCAACCTGAAGAAAATTCTAACTGGGCCCCATCTGTGAGGTCATGCGTTGTTTATCTTGATATGAGATCATCATGTCGCACACATATGGTTGAGATGCATGTGCCTGGTGTACCCTTATCAGACGGGTAGTCATGATGGGTATAATGGGCTTCATATATTTTACCCCAGTGTCACTTTGATGGCATGCACTGCTCTCTCACTCAATAACATAGTAATAATAATAATAACGAAAGGTGGCAAACTGGCAGAATTGTTAGCACGCCTCGTAAAATGCTTAGTGGCATTTCACTCATCTTTATGTTCTGAGTTCAAATGCCGTCAAGGTCGGCTTTGCCATTTATCCATTCTGGGTTGATAAACTAAGAACCAGTTGAACACTAGTTGATGTAATTGACTTACCCACTCACTTGAAACTGCTGGCCTTGTTCCAAAAATTGAAACCATAATTGTGAAATAATTTGGTAGAAACTGTGTGGAAGCCCACTGTGTGTCCCCATGTGTGTGGAAATGAACACAGTTTGAACACAGAATGTAAAAGAGTGTTAGAACATCAACAACAACATTAATAATTCCATACTACAGTTCATAATAATTATTATTTCCAAATTTTTACCACAAAGGCAGCTTGGGGGAGGTGGGGATGAGTCGATTACATCAACCCCAGTGTTCAACTGGTATTTATTTTATTGACCCTGAAAGGATTAAAGGCAAAGTCAACCTTGGCAGAATTTGAACTCAGAACACAGTGATAGGTGAAATACCGCTAAGCAGTTCATCGCCTTACTACTACTACTGCTGCTGCTGCTACTACTGCTGCTACTGCTATTACTACTACTACTACTACTACTACTACTACTACCACTAATAATAATAATAATAATAATAATGTCATACTTACTGTAGTAATGATAGTAAGTTTTGTGTAAGTCTGTCAAAGTGTCCAACAGACGTCCCAGCAACACAATAATTGGTAGGCATTTCTCTATGTTAGAATTGTTGTTCACAATCTGACAGTATTAGAAATAGACAGACATATATATATATAACTATGTGTAGTTTTTTTTATAAGTGTCAAAATGTGTATTGTACAATATAGATGAAATGATATTTTTCAAACACAGAATTGCCATTAGAACTGGTAAAAATTTGTCAACAAACAGTTACGGAACTCAAACCCACATCCCTAAAGACTTCAGCAGAGTGCTTTACTATTAAGCTAAACTGCCCGCTGAAAAATTTTTCCACTTTGTAAGGGTAACTTACCCAGTATTTCTGCTGTTCTAATGGCAATTCTGAATTCAAAAAAACATCAACTTATCTGTACTTTACAATATATATATATATATATATATACGGAATAAGTTAGAAGTGTTTAAACACTCTAAGGGATAGATGTATCCAGATGCACTCCTGGTAATTACCTCAGTGAGCCTGGTGTTGCCATCCGGTTTCACCAGTCCTCAGTCAAATCGTCCAACCCATGCTAGCATGGAAAGCGGACGTTAAACGATGATGATGATGATATATATATATATATATATATATATATATATAAATAAACTACACTCTCAGAGTGGTTGGCATTAGGAAGGGCATCCAGCTGTAGAAACTCTGCCAAATCAGATTGGAGCCTGGTGTAGCCATCTGGTTTCACCAGTCCTCAGTCAAATCGTCCAACCCATGCTAGCATGGAAAACGGACGTTAAACGATGATGATGATGATGATGTAGGTCCTTGTTATAAGGTATATGGTAGCAGGTAATTTAAAAGTAAACCGTAGTTTAATGTATATATATATAAGCATACACACACATACAGAGGACAAAGGTTAGGATGAGCTCAGGATGCTGAACCTTTCAGATAAAAAAGGACCATATATGTCAGGCACCTTGCTGTACTCAAGAAGACCTGTACTCCCCTTGTGAAGAGAACTGACCTGCAAAAGTCCTGTACTAGTGTCATGTAAAAGTGCTCATGCAGTGTTTTATAAAAGCACCCAGCATACTCTGTAAAGTGGTTGGCATTAGGAAGGGCATCCAGCCATAGAAAGCATGATAAAATAGATACTTGGGGCTTGATGCAGCTTTCCAGCTCTGGTCAAACCATCCAACCCATGCCAGCATGGACAGTGGATATTAAATGATGATGATGATGATGATGATACATACACACACACACACAACAGATGAGATCCATAAATGCTCAATATAGAGGACACTTCATAGCTCTCAAATGATTTGAAGTAATTAGAGAGAAAGCAAAGACTGCAAAGATTCAGATGATGAACATTCATGAATAAGTATATAGATATTTATATATTAACAGATCAGATTTACACAGTGTACAAAGACACAGAAAACTAAGGAGGGACAGTATAGCATTTTGGGTCTCTTTCTAGGGGCTCTGAATCATGTAATAATGTTGGCAGATGCAGTTTGCAAAAACTCAAGAATCTGCAACCAGTGGCAGATGCATATAAACATTAGGTAAATCTGGCCTCTGGCTTCAGGGTAGAAAATCATTCACACATAGTCACAGATGTGGCTGTGTATTAAGAAGCTTGCTTCCTAACCACATGGTTCTGGGTTCAGTCCCACTGTGTGGAACCTTGGACAAGTGTCTTCTACTATGGTCTTGGGCCAATCAAAGCCTTATGAGTAGATTTGGTAGACAGAAACTGAAAGAAGACTGTCATGTCATCAGCATCAACATTGTTTTTAAGGTCTGCCTTCCATGCTGGTATGGGTTGGATGATTTGACAGGAGCCGGCCAGGTAGAAAACTACACCAGGCTACTGTCTGTTTTGGCAGGGTTTTTATGGCTGGATGCCCTTCCTAACACCAACCATTCTGCAGAGTTAACTGAGTGCTTCTTATGTGGCACCAGCACAAGTGAAGTCAGTTTTGGCATGTTTTTACAGCTGGATATTTATGCCTATGTACTTATGTATGAGACTGTATCTGTCCCCCAATCTCCTGACAACCAATGTCAGTGTGTTTATATCTCCATAACTTATCAGTTCAGAAAAAGGGACCGATAGAATAAGTACTAGGCTTACAAAGAATAAGTCCTGGGTTTGGTTTCTTGAACTGAAACCCTTTAAGGTGGAGCTCCAGCATGGCCACAGTCTAATGACTGAAACAAGTAACAAAATAACAGAATAACAATCAGCAAAAGTTCTTTCATGGCTCTCATGTTGTTTGATGTCACTCACAGCAATGAATCTCAAATATTTGCAATAGCATTTATAATGTGAATTTCTCATTGAACTTATTTAGCATTCATAGCATCTTGTATTACATTATCAACAATGATCTTTATATAATTAACTTTGAACACAACAATTACCCTGTTGCAAAAATTATCTTCATAAGACTCAGGGATTGGCTGTGTGGTAAAAGAGTTTGCTTCCCAACCACATGGTTCTGGGTCCAGTCCCACTGCATGGTATCTTGGGCAAGTATCTTCTACTATAGCCTCGAGCTGATTAAAGCCTCATGAGCAGATTTAGTAGATGGCAACTGAAAGAAGCCCATTGTGTATGTATATATATGTGTGTGTGTGTGTGTGTGTGTGTGTTTGTTTCCTAACACTGCTTGACAACTGGTGTTGGTTTGTTTACATCCCTATAACTTCAGAAAAAGAGACTGATAAAATAAATATCAGGTTTTAAAAAATAAATCCTGTGGTCGATTCATTCAACTAAAAATTCTTCTAGGTAGTGCCCCAGCATGGCTGCAGTCTAAAGACTCGAACAAATAAGAGGTAAAAGATACATGTACATTTCTATGACCAATGTGTGACCCTCTCCAGAAAAGGCACAATGGTCAGGTGATAACAGATGATGGATACAATCTAAGTATTCACTACTTCCACTTGGCTTTTCAGGGATTTTTGCCTCTTAACTTGTTTTTAGGTGAGGTCAGCCACCCAGTTTGTCACCTCTTCCCAGTTCTTGTCTACCTAGAAGTCCGGCCCAAGCCAAGCCCCAAGAATTTAACTAGTATGTTCATCCAGTGCCCCATGACACTGTTGGACAGCACGGACCTACCTCACCAGATGCCAAACTGCAGGCCAAGTCATTTATAGCAGGATCATGACCAAGAGAGTTATTGGAGAGCAACAAAGCTTTAAAACTGAGGTTATTTTACACAATATTTTTTTCATTTTTGGGTAGAAATAAATCTTGAAAATGGGACTTCATCACTCAGGCTTTTTTCTGTCAGCATCAGATATCTGACAACACTTGCTGATTTTAGTCCCTAGGTGTGTTTTAATTTTGTGTATGGCTGATTAGCATTTGCTTTACCTTGATATCACCATCATTACTTAACATTTATTTTCCATGCTGGCATGGGTTGGATTGTTTGACAGGACCTGGAGAGCTGCAGGGCAGTGCTACACACCAGTATCTGCTTTAGCAAGGTTTCTATGGCTTGGATACTCTTCTTAATACCAACCCCTTGACAGTGTATACTGGATGCTTTATACATGTCACTAGCATTAGTGAGGTTGCCAAGTAACTTGCATCATCATCATCATCATTTAGGGTCTGCTTTTCATGCGGGCATGGGTTGGGGGTAACTGAAAAATGATAAGCTGGGGAGCTGCACCAGGTTCCAATCTGATTTGGCATGGTCTCTATAGCTGGATGCCCTTCCTAATGTCAACGACTCCAAGAGTGTAGTGGGTGCTTTTTACATGTCACTAGCACAGGTGCCAGTTATGCAATGCTGGCATCAGCCATGACTATGATCTTGCTTGGTTTGACAGGTCTTCTCAAGCATAGTATATCGCCAAAGGTCTTGGTCACTTGTCACTGCCTCTGTGAAGCCCACCAGTCGAAGGGTGCTTTTTGTGGGCCAGTTATGTGACCGGCATTGGCCATGACTATGATTTCACTTGGCTTGATGGGTCTTCTCAAGCGTGACATATTACCAAAAGTCTTGGTCACTAGTCATTGCTTCCATGAACCCCCAACGTTTGAAGATCAAGCTTCAACACCTTGTTCCATGTCTTAGTATACCACTTCCACAGGTTCCTTCCATTGTTAGAGATCAACACTTCTTTACACAGCTGTCCTTGTCCATATGTATCACATGACCATAACAGTGCAATTGTCTCTCTTGCATACCACATGTGAGGCCTCTTATGCCCAACTTTTTTCTCAAGACACTCACACTTTGTTGTGATGTACGCTGACATTGCACATCCAGCAAAGTATATTAACTTCAAGAATAAAATTTGTGATTCTGTTTTTTGGTGCTTTATAGTCAGAAACAGTTTGTTCTTCTTTAGCAAGGAAAATTTTTGTGGGTTCATGCTTCCAAAATAAGCAGCATCATAGATAACGAAAATCTGCCTCTTATAGTTTTCTTCTATAAGCCTTTAAAATTCTATTTTAAATTTTTCTGTAGCTTTCAAAGGTATAGGAATTGCTGTGTGATTAACTCTAAAAATGGATTGTATAAGCTTTTAACAGTGAATTTACTTTATACATCGCAAGTTAATGACTTTTCTGTGCCTGATGAGATCTCATTTTATTTTAATAATCATTACTAGTTTCATTATGTATAATGTAGTACTATAGGTAAAATCTAGTATGCTAATTATATTACTTCACTACCCCTTAAAACTTAATGCCCCCTTTGACAAGCCTAGCACCCCCATGGGGGCAGTACTGCCCACATTGAGAACCTCTGAAATAAACCCTTCAAGGCAGTACCCCAGCATGGCCACAGCCGTATGACTGAAACAAGTAAAAGCATGTCATTAATCCATGTCATAATAAGTGTTCTATTTCAATTATCATCTCATTTCAATTTCAAGTTTATTAAATTGCTGTTGAAGATGAAACCATTGTAGTGGGAATATTCAGCTATCACCTGATGTCACAATTTGCTAGAATATTACCCATGTGATCAACAAAATCTGACCAATCGTAATTTTCCATGGAACAGGCTCCAGTGACTATTTCAGCTTTCCACTTGCTCCTTTCTGAGCCTCTCAATCAGTAAAAAATCAACACAATGCAACTACCAGACAGAAAGCTTTGGGATGTAGCAGAGAGAGCATGAGATGATATGGCAGATGGACAGCGAACAGATGCGGGCAGTGGCTGAACCGAGCTGACATCAACATAATGAACTAACAGTTAACTTTTTGAATATTATTACAGTTATACCAAGAATAATAACATCCAGACTCTCTTGTGTACGAAAAGAATAGAAGTTTGTTCAACTTTTATCTTTTACTTGTTTCAGTCGTTAGACAGTGGCCATGCTGGGGCACTGCCTTGAAGAATTTTTAGTCACATGAATCTACCCCAGTAGATATATAGTTTTAAGCCTGGTACTTGTTCTATCAACTTCTTTGCCGAACTGCTAAGTTATGGGTATGTAAACACATTAACACTGGTTGTTAAGCAATGGGGGGGTGGGGGGGTGGACAACACAAACACAAAGACACACACATATAAATAAATGACAGGCTTCTTATAGTTTCCATCTACTAAATCCACTCACAAGGCTTTGGTTAGCCTAAGGCTATTGTAGAAGACACTTGCCTAAGGTGCCACACAGTGAGACTGAACCTGGAACCATGTGGTTGGGAAGCAAGCTTCTTACCACACAGCCACACCTGTGCCTTGTTTGTCAAAAATTTCAACAATTTTCGCCATCTTCTATGTGCAACTCTTGACCTCTGACACAAGAAACAGCAGCTCCAGCACTAGTCATAGCTCACCATCTTTCCTTTTTCGTCTTATAATCTTCTGCTTGTTTCATTCAATCCAAATGAGCAGGCAATCTCTGATGACCCACTATTGTTATTAGAACTTTTAAATATTCTAAATTTCTTCTTTGAAGTAGAAGCTTTTCACTTTTTGTTAATGCAATCATTCTCACTTAGAATTTTTTTTCTGCTCTTATCCATTACTAATGGGAAAAAATATTCTAAATACAAAGGAAATTTAAGCAATGTAATGAGGAGAAAAAGAAAGAAAAAGAAACTGAAGTAACGAGTGCTTCCACCGCTGGCCACCAGCTGCTGCCATGGCAACAGAATACACTTGCTATGAGATCAAAAACTTTCTTTTTACGTAGGACTGGGTTGTATGAAATTTATCTGATGTTAAATATAAACAGATTACAATTAGTAAAGTAAGTAAACAAAATAAAACCTGTTAAGTAAATCAACTTGTTGGGTACCTATGAGAGAAAAAACTGGGTATACATAGCATCAGATATAGTGTGCAACAGAGAAGACTGTACTGGTATGGCCATCTAATGTGTATGAATGAGGAGAGTTGCATCAAGAGCTGCTAAGCTCTAACTGTAGAGGGAACATGTAAAAGGGGTAGACCCAGGAAGATGTGGGATAAAGTGGTGTGAAAGGATCTACAAATATTGGGACTCACAGAGGGGATGGCAGGGGACAAAGACTCCTGTCAGTTTGCTGTGCTTGAAAGGACATGTCAAGCTAAGCGAAAGCATGGTTGCCCATCCCTTACGATCCTCTCCAGCTGAGCATCCCTAATCTTGTGGGCTCATAAGTAGTGGTGCCTTGTAAAAAGCACCCGTACCGGTGCTGCATAGAGGTACCCAGTGCACTCTGTAAAGTGGTTGGCATTAGGAAGGGAATCCAGTCGTAGAAACCAGGCCAAGACAAACATGGAGTCTGAACAGCCCTTCAGCAGGTCAGCATCTGCTAAACTGTTCAACCCATGCCAGCATGGAAAACGGATGTTAAATCAACATGACGACGACGACGACGATATATATATATATATATATATATATATATATATCATCATCATCATCATCATTTAACGTCTGCTTTCCATGCTAGCATGGGTTGGACGATTTGACTGAGGACTGGCAAGCCAGAAGGCTGCACCAGGCTCCAATCTGATCTGGCAGAGTTTCTACAGCTGGATGCCCATCCTAACGCCAACCACTCCGAGAGTGTAGTGGGTGCTTTTATGTGCCACCGGCACGAGGGCCAGTCAGGCAGTACTGGCAACGGCCACACTCAAAAAGGTGTTTTTTACGTGCCACCTGCACGGGAGCCAGTCCAGCGGCACTGGCAATGACCTCGCTCGAATGATTTTATAACGTGCCACCAGCGCAAGTGCTAGAAGGCAACGCTGGTAACGATTACGCTCTAATGGTGCTATTTACGGGCCACTAGCACGGAAGCCAGATAGCTGCTCTGGCAATGAACATGCTCAACAGTGCTGTTAGTGCTCCACTGGTGCGGTGACCAGTCATTGAGTATGGTTCAATTTCGATTTCACTTGCCCCAACAGGTCTTCGCAAGCAGAGTTTAGTGTCATATATATATATGATCCAAGGATCGAGGTGTAGGAAGAAAGTTAGCTTTAAGCAACCCATAATAAATATTTAAAAAAAAACAACTTTCAGGAACAATAGCAGCTTATTGAGGCAGAAGGTTGTGGATTTTTTTGGTATGAAAGTATGATAAGCTGAAGAAAGTTGTTTTATATTTCACAGTAGGGAATCAGGGTTGCCAGGTATGCAAATAAGAATACAAGAGTTAAGGAATGGAGTAGATAAGATCTGGGCTACATATATTTCATAGTGAGTGGAACCTCGAAAGTGGTAAATATCAAAGTGAAGTGTCACCTTGCTTGGATGTTTACCACTTCTGAGTTTCTGCTCACTATGAAACATATGTAGCCCAGATCTTATGTACACCATTCCTTAACTCGTGTGTGTGTGTGTGTGTGTATTCTTTCTCTTTCTCTTACTTGTTTCAGTCATTTGACTGCTGCCATTCTGGAGCACCTCCTTTAGTCGAGCAAATCGACCCCGGGACTTATTCTTTGTAATCCTACTACTTATTCTATCGGTCTCTTTTGCCGAACCGCTAAGTTATGGGGACATAAACACACTAGCATCGGTTGTCAAGCAATGCTAGGGGGACAAACACAAACACACACATATATATATATATACATATATATGATGGGCTTCTTTCAGTTTCTGTCTACCAAATCCATTCACAAGGCTTTGGTCGGCCCGAGGCTATAATAGAAGACACTTGCCCAAGATGCCACGCAGTGGGACTGAACCCGGAACCATGTGGTTGGTAAGCAAGCTACTTACCACACACATACAGGGGTTGGACAAAATAATGGTAACATCTAGCATCATAAATTTGAAATATCTATAAAACCGTCAAAATCTTGTTTATTTTTATGCTTTTTATTTATTATTAGTGTTGCTTGATATGTTTTGCTAAAATTGCTGTTTCTTTTCAGATATCATCAGAAAAAGGTAATTAAAATTCATTAAAATGACAGATCTATCGGACTTTCAAAGAGGTCAATTTGTTGGTGCTCGTATGTTGGTGCTAGCGTAATGAAAACAGCCAAAATGTTTGGTGTATCAAGAAGTACTTTCTTGAAAGTAATGACAGCCTTTGAGAAAGAAGGAAAGACCTCCTCATCAAAACAAAACTCCAGAAGAAAACCAAAACTTTCAGATAGGGACCATCGGACTCTTACATGAATTGTTAGAAAGGATCACTAAAGTACAGCTCCCAAAATTACTACAGAGCTTAATGATCACCTTGAGAATCCAGTTTCCACAAAAACTGTTTGCTGGGAGCTGCACAAAGCCAGATTTCATGGGAAGGGCTGCAACCAGAAAACCACTACTTTCAAAAACAAATATTGCAAAGCGTTTAGAATGGAGTAAAAACCTACAGAATTGGTCCCTAGAGCAGTGGAAGAATGTTATTTTCTTGGACGAGTCACCCTTTACGTTATTTCTGACCACTGGCCGAGTATACGTGTGGAGACAGTCAAAAGAAGCATTTGACCCAGACTGCCTTCTTCCATCTGTTAAACATGGAGGAGGATCTGTGATGATCTGGTGGGGGGGGGGGCTATATCTTGGAAATCTGCTGGCTCAATGGTTTCCCTTCATGGCAGAATTAATAGACAAGACTATTTAAGCATTTTATCTGATCAAATTCATCCTATGGTTGCAGAAAATGTTTCCGGAGGGAAATGCAATCTTTCAGGATGATAATGCATCGATTCACACAGCTAAAGTTGTTACTGAATGGCACAAGGAACATTCTAGTGAAGTTGAACATCTTATCTGGCCACCACAGACCCCAGATCTCAATATTATTGAACATTTATGGTGCATTTTAGAAAAACAAGTAAGGAGTCGATATCCTCCACCATCATTACTACAAGAACTGGAGACTGTTTTAACTGAAGAATGGACAAAAATTCCTTTGGAAACAATTCAAACTTTGTACAAGTCCATACCTCATAGAATTCAAGCTGTAATTACTGCCAAAGGTGGTCCAACTCCATATCAAAATAAATTTGTTTGAAATTTTAAGGTGTTTCCATTATTTTGTCCAACCCTTGTATATATACATACAGCCATGGCTGTGTGGTAAGAAGTTTGCATCTCAATCACATGATTCTGGATTCAGTCCCACTGTGTGAAACCTTGGGAAAGTGTCTTCTACTATATCCTTGGACCGATCAAATCTTTGTGAGTGGACTTGGTAGATAGAAACTGTAAGAACCCCATTGTGTGTGTGTGTGTGTGTGTGTGTGTGTGTGTGAGTGTCTTTGGGTATGTGTTTGTCCTCCACCACTGCTTAACAACTGGTGTTGGTGTGTTTACATCCCTGTAATCTAGCAGTTCAGCAAAATAGACTGACAGAATAAGTATCAGGCTTTACAAAAAAAGAAAATAAGTATTGGTGGTGCCGCAGCATAGTTGCGATTTAATGAATAGTAAGGTAGACAGATACAGATAGGATTAAAGCATATATTTACATGGAATACAAAACAAGTAAGTACAGAATAAAGAAACGGCATAACCAAAAGGAAGAGTCATTGAAAAGGTTGTAAGTAGCAATGAAAGAGCTTTGGCAAACAAAAAAAAATATTAGCTGGATATTTAACCAGTTCACCAATAATCCTTTCTACTATAGGCAGAAGGAGAAGAATTCTTTTTCTTTTATTTGTTTCAGTCTTTTGACTGTGGCCATGCTGGAGCACTGCCTTTCGTCAAACAAATCAACCCCAGTACTTATTCTTAGTAAGCCTAGTACTTATTCTATTGATCTCTTTTGCCGAACCACTAAGTTACAGGGATGTACACGTACCAACATCAGTTGTCAAGCAATGGTGGGGGGGACAGACACACAAACACGCATACACATATCCATCCATCCACACACACACACATATATATATATATATATATAATGAGCTTCTTTCAGTTTCTGTCTACCAAATCTACTCACACGGCTTTGGTCAGCCTGGGGCGATAGTAGAAGACACTTGCCCAAGGTGACATGCAGTGGGACTGAATCTGGAATCATGTGCTTGAGAAGCAAGCTTCTTACCACATAGCCATAGTAGTATAGTAGTACTATAGCACCTATAGTAGTATAGTAGTTAGTATTAGAGGCTTTAATGGTTGTTATTATTGTGTAACCCCAGGTCAGACCTAATGCAGCAAATCAATGATTAAAAATCTTGCATCTGTAACCAGCTTATCTTTTGCAACATTATTATCAGTCTGAATATGCCTGATGCATGTTTGAAGCGGGGAACAAGCTACTCACTGCATTTTGTCACGGAGAGTATATCTCGCAGTACGACCGACCTAGATTGTGAGATGCTAGCATTTCAGAGTAGTTATTTGCTCATCAGTCACAGACACCAGGCAGACAACGCTATGAGCTGAATTAAGAGATTGGCTCTCTTATGCTTTTCCAGTCACCATACAATGACTGGCAGTGCTATACGGTGACTCACTGTAAGTAAATTACAGAGGGGGAGCACTAAACAGTCATAAGTAAAATTGCAATGTTATTATAAGTCTGAATAAGCTTGATGCACATTTGAACTGGGGAAGAAGTTACTCACTGTGTTTTGTCATGGAGAATATATCTCGCTTGTTGACAAATGGTGTGTATACCCTAGATCAGCTCGCAGCACCACCGACCTAGACTGTGAGATGCTAGCATTTCAGAGTAATTATCTCATCAGTCACAGACACTAGACAGACGACACTGTGTTTTGTCTTTTATTCAGACACAGTGCATCTAGGAGTACATTATCAAATGTATAGCAGTTCATGTTAGTGCCTATAGTTGTTATTGCTTAGCTCCAGGTAAGTTTTGATCCAGCAGACCCATGATCAAAGGCTTCCAACTGTGACCATCCCATCTTATATTCAGATATAATGTATCTAGGACTAGATTATCTAAGGCAGGGGTTTTCAAACTGTGGTCCGCGGACCACAGGGGGTCTGCAAGGACAAGACAGGGGGTCCGTGGACAGCAAATACTTTTTATGGGCAATTTGATTTTATATATGTTTTTTAATTGAAATCTTTTAATTGACAATAAACTTATTTGTTAAATACTGTTAAATGAATAAATGTAAAAATATGTTATTTTAAGCAAATATTTATGTATAAATTTCATAAGCGTTTATAAGGGGGTCCCTAAAGTAAAGCCTGAAATATAAAGGGGTCCGCAAGTCAAAAAGTTTGAAAACCCCTGATCTAAGGCATAGTACAGTGTTAGTACTGAAGGCTATATTTGTTGTTTAGGCCCAGGTCAGTCCTGATTCAACTGACCTTTGAGCAAAGATGTTCCAGCTGTGGCTATCCCAGACATAATGTATCTAAAACTACACCATCTAATGTATAAAACAGAAGCCAGTATTAGCGGCTATATTATTGTTTAGGTGTAGGTCAGTTCAGATTCAACTGACCTTTGATCAAAGATGTCACAGCTTTGACCATTCCGTGGTTTGAGACATAATGCATCTAGGACTACATTATCTAATGTATAGCAGTTAGTATTAGTGGTGTAGCGTACACTTGAGTAAAATTCCTCTCCTTTCTATTATATATACATACATACGAACGTAGTAGATAACAGATAGCCTTTGGCCACATTTTGGACCCTGTTGTGTCCACTACTCTGATTGGTTAGTATCGGCGCAATTTGTCTTATATTTGTTGTTTAGCACCACGTTAGTTCTTATCCAACAGACCTACAATCAAGATGTCACATCAGTGACCATTCTGTCTTTTATTCAGGCATAGTATATCTAGGGCTACATTAGGTAGTAGTAAGTAAGCCTTACCCAACAGTAAGTATTAGCAGTTATAGTTGTTATTTAACCCCAGGTCAGACCTGATCCAGCAAACATATAATCCAGCCGTTGCGTCTTATATTCATAAACTCCTTCATTAGGTTTATAATATCCTGTTCTAAGATCACAGCAACTTGTAGACCCACTAACAGCCAAGACATCATAATCCCCATAATCATCAATAACATTTAACAATCACTTTCTATGCTGGCATGGGTTGGACAGCTTAACAAAAACTGGCAAGGCCAGGGGCTGCACCAGGTTCCATTGTCTGTTTTGGCTTGGTTTCTATGGATGGATGCTCTTCCCAGCACCAACCACTCCACAGAGTGTACTGGGTGCTTTTTACATGGCACCATCTCCAGTGCTTTTTATGCAGCACCTTAGTTTTAGGATTTCAATTCTGTTGTGGTGGGCAGGTCTTTTTGAGTACAGCAATGTGCTACATATCACAGTCCTCTGCCATCTCCTTCTTAAGTTCTTTGAGATCAGCCTTCAATATTTCATCCCATGTCTTCCTGGGTCTCCTGCTACTTCCCTTTGCTCTCATTGTAGTGCCTTTCCATTTCAATCCCACCACACCAACGCAGACAAAACAGAAACAATAAATGATATGTTTCCACTTACTTGGTTAGCAATAAAATCCAGAACCAGAGTTGTTAGCGGATCAGATTTGGCAAGATTTAACAACTTCAAGCAGACTGGAAATATTTGTAAAAGGAAAGGTAGAATTTCAGGAATTTGAGATTGAAATACTTTAGACTAATATTTGGCATAAAGAGCAAACAGGCCCACTAACAGGGCTTAAATCATATATCTATCACTTGTTGACTATGTGTGTGTGTGTGTGTAAATTACACACACACACACACACACACATATATATATTTAATTATATCAAAGGAAAATGGAAATTAATAAAAATTTTCACTTCCTAGCGTATAAAAGTTTTAATTTTTCATTTCGTTTCTTTTGGGATTTTATCCCTAATTTTTGTGGTTCTGGAACCTAGCTGTTCTTTCTAGCGTAAGGAATCCCATGAGTGGATTCCTCTTATGTATTTAGATATACACTGTACCTTATGAGTATGTATATATATATATATATATATATATATATATATCATCATCATTTAACTTCCATTTTCCATGCTGGCGTCGGTTGGATGGTTTGACTAAAAACTGGTGGCTGGGGATCTGCACTAGGTTCCAATCTGATTTAGCATGGTTTCTATAGCTGGACACCCTTCCAAACACCAACCACCCCAAGAATGCACTGGGTGCCTTTTATGTGCCAGTTACAAAATACCAGTATTGGCCACAACTATGACCTCACATTGGCTTGACAGATCTTCTCAAGTACAGTCTTGGTCACTCATCACTGCTTCCGTGAGGCCCAAAGTGCCAAGGGTGCTTCATGCTTCATACATGCCACCAGTAGGAGTACCAGTCATGCGACACTGGCATCAGCCATAACTACGATTTCACTTAGTTTGATGTGTCTTCTCAAGCATGGCACATTGCCAAAGGTCACTGGCACCTGTCATTGGCTCCATGAGACCCAATGTTTGATATATGTATATATATATATATCCTTTTATCTTTTGCTTGTTTCAGTCATTAGAGTGCAGCCATGATGGGGCACTGCCTTCAAGTATTTTAGTCTTTAAGCTTGGTACTTGTTCTATCAGTCTTTCTTAACAATCTACTAAATTATGGGGATGTAAACACACCAACACTGGTTGTCAAGTGGTGGTGGGATACACACACACACGCACACACATAGGCACATATATATGACGGGCTTCTTTCAGGTTCCATCTACCAAATCCACTCAAGGCTTTGGTTGGCCCAAAGCTATAATATAAGACATTTGTTCTAGGTGCCACACAATAGGACTAAACCCCCAGACTATGTGGTTGGAAAATATGCTTCTTACCACACAGCCACACCTGTGCCTATATATATAACTCCATATTTCCCGGAAGAAATGTCACATAACAGAACTTCATTTCAAGGGGTTTTTTAACAACCTCAACTGACCAAGATTGTATTTCTACCTCCAGTAGTAGAGAGGTTATACACCTCTCATCTGTAGGTTTGATTGACAAGAGGTGTGAAACCAATGATAACTCCCTGACCAGTGATAATCAACAACTACATTATATGTATATATATCATCATCATTTAATGTCCATTGTCTATGCTGGCATGGGTTGGACAGCTTGACTAGAGCTGGTAAGATGCACCAGACTCCAGTCTGATTTGGCTTTCTACGGTTGGATGCCCTTCCTGACACCAACAAGTCTGTGAGTGTAATGGGTGCTTTTACATGCTACCGGCATGGGTGCCATTTGCGTGAGACCAGTATTTGCTCAGCTTGATGGGCCTTCTTCTCAAGCATGACATAATGGCAAAGGTCTCAGTCATTGCCTCCATGAGGCATATATATATATATATATATATATATATATACACACACATCTTTTATCTTTTACTTGTTTCAACCATTAGACTGTGGCCATGCTGGGGTACCACCTTGAAGAATTTTAGTTGAATGACTCAACCCCAGTACTATTTTTCACTTTTTTTGTATTAAGCCTGGAAGTTATTCCATTGATCTCTTTTATCAAACTGCTAATTTACAGGGGCGTAAACACACCAACACCAGTTGATGGGAGGACAAACAGACACAAGGACACACACAAACGTACACACAAAAATATATATATATCATCATCATCATTGTTTAATGTCCGCTTTTCATGCTAGCATGGGTTGGACGATTTGATTGAGGACTGGTGAACCAGGTGGCTACACCAGGCTCCAATCTGATTTGGCAGAGTTTCGACAGCTGGATGCCCTTCCTAATGCCAACCACTCTGAGAGTGTAGTGGGTGCTTTTACGTGCCACCGGCACGAAGGCTAGTCAAGAGGTACTGGCAACGGCCACGCTCGAAATGGTGTATTTTATGTGCCACCTGCACGGGAGCCAGTCAAGCGGCACTGGCAATGATCTCGCTTGAATGTCCTTACACATGCCAGGGCAGAGGTGCCATCACGATTTCACTTTCGCTTGCCTCAACAGGTTTTCGCAAGCCGAGTTTCTGTGTCCAATGAAGGAGACGACATTGGCATGGGTGCTATCCGTTGAAATTAGTTCGATTTCACTTGCCTCAACAGGTCTTCGCAAGCCGAGTTTAGTGTCCAACGTAGGAAGGTACGCATAAGTGGGCTGGCTACACCCCTGGCAGAGGCCTTGGATTTAGGTCTCACTTGGCTTGCCGGGTCTTCTCACGCACAGCATATTTCCAAGGATCTCGGTCAGAAGTCATTGCCTCGGTGAGGCCCAATGTTCGAAGGTCATGCCTCACCACCTCATCCCAGGTCTTCCTGGGCCTACCTCTTCCATAGGTTCCCACAACTGCTAGGATGCGGCACTTTTTCACACAGCTGTCTTTATCCATTCTCGCCACATGCCCATACCAGCGCAAATGTCTCTCTTGCACACCACAACTGATGCTTCTTAGGTTCAACTTTTATATATATATATATATATATATATATATATATATATATATACATACATGCATATATATATATGTGATAGGCTGCTTTCAGTTCTATCAACCAAATTTACACATAAGGTCTTGGTTAGCACAAGGCTATAGCAGAAGATACTTGCTGAAGGTGGCACACAGTGGGACTGAACCCTGAACCATGTGGTTTGGAAGCAAGCTTCTGACTACATAGCCACACCTATAAATATATATGTATTACATATTGCCGGCAGCATTAACTCATATCTAAGTAGTTAATCTGTAGTAAGTGATTGAACTTCATCTTGATGGATGCAAAGGGGGCTGGTGCCTGAGGTAACTATTCAGGCCAAGGGTGGTATAGAAGAGCCAGGGCCATTAATGTCTATGACTGGATGCCTTTCTTAACACCTCCCATTTTACAGAGTGTATTGGATGAGTTTCTTTTGTGGCATCAGCACTGTAAGGGCTGTCATCTCTATTTCACGAAAAAAAAAAAAAACTTACACATAAACTTCCCCAACACATATTCCAACACTATGTGAATACTAACCCCTATGCATACTTTGACAAAACTCTTGTAGACTTGCAGCATCTCTACCTTTTTTCCATCAAACTTTAACTTCTAGTCTTTTGGTCCTAGTGAAAGGGATTCTATTTTGCCTTATCAGCAACAAGGTGACCTCACTAGTGCTGGTGCTGCAAGAAAAATGGGAGGTAAACTAAATGAGGAGTGACAATACAGAGCTTGAGAGGGTTCATTTGTCTTCCTGAGGACAAGACAACCCCTACAGTGCTGGTGCCACAGAAGAAACTCATTCAATGCACTCTGTAAAATGGGATGTGTTAAGAAGGGTATCCAATCATAGAAACAATACCACCATGAAAAACGAACATAAAATGACAATGATGACAATTTTTTCATTTATCCTTTACATCTCTCAGCCATCAGACTGTAACCATGCTGGGACATCACCTTGAAGAATTATAGTTGAATGAAATCGACCGAAGTGCTTACTTTATTTCTTTTAAGCCTGATGCTTATTGTATTGGTCTCTTTTGCCAAATGACTACTTTGTTTTTTAAGCCTGGTATTTATTTTGTTGGTCCCTTTTTATAGGGACATAAACACATCAACACTGGTTGTTAAGCAGTGAGAGAGGACAAAGACAGACACAAAGACACACACACGCATGCATGCATGTGCACATACACACACACACACATGGGTTTCTTTCAGTTTCTGTCTACCAAATCCACTCACAAGGTTTTGGGCAGCCTGAGGTTAGAGTAGAAGACATTTTCCCAAGGTGCCATGTACTGGGACTGAACTTGGAACCATATGGTTCAGAGGCAAACTTCTTATCACACAGTCATCTACATATACACACTGCATCTATGGGTCTGCCACATTTAGGTGGAAAATATACTTCACGATATATATATATATAAATATATGCACAGTTCAAATTTACAGAAAACAAAAGACAAATACAGGTGAGGGAACAACAAGCAGGTATATTAGTTTGACACTCAGGAAGAATGGAAAAGTCTTTGATGTTTCAAGCCTATGCTCTTTGACAGAAAGGGTTAAGAGGACGAAAAAATGGAGAAAGGACGGAAAAAAACGGAGAGAGAAAAGTAATGAGTAGACACACACACACACACACACACAGGTGATTGTAGTGAATAATGGAGAGAAACCTAAGAGTGGTTCAGGGGCATGGGTTGCAGTAGATATGTGAGGACACTGAGGGTGATAGCAGATAAGCAAGATGCTAATGATGGATAACAGCCAGGGGGCAGGTGGGAAGAAGGTGATTGGTGGAAACAGTAGGTGGGGGAAGATAATGAGAAATGGAAGTAGTTTGGTGGAGAGGAGGAAAAGAGGTAACTGAGAAAGCGGGGAGGATGTAGTATGCACCTATTCTGCTCTCAGGTGATAGAGAAGTGATGAGTGACATATACATAATATAATACTATATATACATGTGTGTGTATGTGTGTATATATGTATATATAAATCTTTGTTAACCTAAACAAATAATGTTACAGAATTGAAATAGTAAAATGTTGAAAATGTACAGAGAATATATGATGTTTGATTTAAATCTTAGTCTATATATATATATATATATCATTTAACGTCCGCTTTCCACATATATATATATATATATATATATATACTCTTTTAATCTTTTAAATCTTTTATTTGTTTCAGTCATTTGACTGCAGCCATGCTGGAGCAGTGCCTTTAGTCAAACAAATCAACCCCAGAACTTATTCTTTGTAAGCCTACTACTTATTCTATCGGTCTCTTTTGCTGAACCGCTATTTTATGGGGACATAGACACACCAACATTGGTTGTCAAGTGATGCTTCAAGAACATCAGATGGTACCATTGTTTCCAACAAAGAATTGCATACGCGCATGTGTCAGCCAGCAGCCTCTCAACTCAGAGCTATCCATTGCATGCACTGGTACAGACATGTTCTCTATCTCCTGCTAGATCATCCTACCAGGGCTATACTCTCATTTGACCCAGTAGCTGTGAGCTAGAAGAAGCCTCATGGCAGGCCCTGCACCAGATGGCTGGACATGATTAAGAAAGATCTTCAGCAGCTTGGTGTCACCTTGGAGGATGCAGAGAGCCTGGCATTGGACTACCAGTGATGGAGAACACTGGTGGACCTGGTCAGCTCAATGCATGATGACATCTCTGAGATCACTAACTTGGACTGACCTCAGCCCTATCAAGCAAGCAAGCATACACAGCTCAAGAGCAACAATTGCAGGCAAACTAATATACAGAATCAGATGCATCTCCTTTTTCTACATATGTTGTTCATTACCACTTAACTGGAAATCCAGCCGAGATGACATTTAAGCCATTTCCACTGTAGCATGACAGGGTTAAACAACAACCTGACATCTGGGGTGCTTTTAGTAGAGTCCACCCTATTACAAGTATTCAGGCTAAGTGTCCCCATTTGAAGATACCCTGCTTCCTCCCTCCCTCCCACCAACCTTGGAGACCTTGTAAAAGGGTCTATTACTGTCTTCCCCCTTAACTAAAAGATTTTTTTAAATCACCCATTTACACACAAACATTTATGGCATGTAAGTAAAGAAATAAGTTTACCTTCAATGACTGATGCCAGAAAATTCACTTCAGTCACTTCTAATAAACCTAGAATTCAAATAAGACAACAGAAATTTGTAATAATGGTTACAGTTGTTGTTCAATTCAATATTTATGAGATGAGGGTACTTATATTATGTATACTGTTTATATTAAGCAGACTGGTATCCTCATCTCAATTGTTCTTTCACCACGTTTCAGCTGTTGTACTCTCCAGAATTATTGAGGTGGTTTGTGCTGAAACCAGTTGTATCTGGTATAACAACAGAGTTCAACACAAGACACCTGAGGAAGGTCAGAGTGTACAACAGCCAAAATGGAGTGAAAGCAACAATCAAAACGGGGACACCAGTTTGACTAATATAAACAGTATACACAGTTGTTGTTGTTGTTTAGCAGCTGTAGGTCAGTATTGATCCAGCAGACCTATAATCAAAGATGTAACCATCCCATCTTTTTATTCAGACATAGTGTATCTAGGATTACATTATCTAATGTATAATAGTTAATATTGATGGTTACAGTCGCTGTTGCTGTTTAAGCCCATGGCCATCCTCATTCAGCAGACCTATGATCAAATATGTTCCAACCACGACCATCCCATCCTGTTTAGATGTAGTGTACATAGGACAACATAATCCATTGCTCTTACTTTTTAAAAGTAAGTTTGCTGAGATTTGAAGAAGACTTGGCTGCTATTGTTAGCAGGTTGAGTAACTACAGAGTAGATCTCTTGTTAGCAATGTTTTGTGTTGAGCTGAATTTGGAGGGGAGGGGATCAATCAATTTTGAGGGCATTCAATTAGTCACTAGTACTAAAGATTGTGGAGGCACATGGCTTGGTGGTTAGGGTGTTGGACTCATGATCGTAAGATTGTGGTTTCAATTCCAGGCGATGTGTTGTGTTCTTGAGCAAAACACTTCATTTCATGTTGCTCCTGTCCACTCAGCTGGCAAAAATGAGTAATCCTGCGATGGACTGGTGTCCCATCCAGCTCTTGTCAAACTGTCCAACCCATGCCGGTATGAAAAGAAGATGTTAAATGACGATGATGACGTACAAGGCCTGAAAGGTGAGAGCTAGTTGATTACATCAACCTCAGTGATCAATTAGTACTTATTTTATGAACCCCATAAGGATAAAAGGCAAAACAGACCTTGGCAGAATTTGAACTGAGAACATAAAGACATGAAATGGTACTAAGTATTTTGTCTGGTGTACTAACAATTTTGTCAGCTCACCACCCTAATCCTTTAGCATTTAAACTAAAGCCATACCCAACTAAAATATTCTGTTTTATACTCAAACTGTTTTATACTCAAAGTGGCCAGATTTGGTCTCTCACACCAACCCTACAATAAAAATTCTAAAAATTAAGTTACTATATCAGAATTTCAAAGCCAGAAGATAATTCTTGATTAATTCAAAACAATGTGAATAAAAAAAGTATCAATTTTGACAGGATAATGGAAATGCTAAAGGGTTGCTCTTTGCTCGTTTGCTTGTTTCAGTCATTTGATTGTGGCCACGCTGGAGCACGGCCTTTAGTTGAGCAAATCGACACCAGGACTTATTCTTTGGAAGCCTAGTACTTATTCTATCGGTCTCTTTTGCCGAACCACTAAGTTACGGGGACGTAAACACACCAACATCGGTTGTCAAGCGATGTTGGGGGGACAAACACAGACACACAAACATATACATACACATATATATACATATATACAACGGGCTTCTTTCAGTTTCCGTCTACCAAATCCACTCACAAGGCTTTGGTCGGCCCGAGGCTATAGTATAAGACACTTGCCCAAGGTGCCACACAGTGGGAATGGACCCAGAACCATGTGGTTGATAAGCAAGCTACTTACCACACAGCCACTCCTGCGCCTATAATAATAATGGTTTTAAATTTTGGCACAAGCCCAGCAATTTCAAGGAAGGAAGTAAGTCAATTACACTAACCCCAGTGCTCAACTGGTACTTATTTCCTTGACCCCACAAGGATGAAAGGCAAAGTTGACCATGGCAGAATTTGAACTCAGAACATACAGACAGATGAAACGCTGCTAAGCATTTTGTTCAGTGTACTAACCATTCTGCAATCTTGCCTTCTTACTACATACATACACACAGATACAACATACACTCATACATACAAATGTTCACAATCTCACACATAAACTCACATCACATGCACATATATACACACAACTACAACATCTGACTACAACAACATTGTAATTAGCTAGTATAGTCCTAGATACATCATATCCTGAATTAAAGATAAGATGGTTATAGCTGGAACAAAACTGACCTGTGGTTAAACAACAAAACAGTTACTAATACTGACTACTGTGGAGGTGTGTGGCTGAGTGGTTAGAGTGTTGGGCTCATGATCATAAGGTTGAGGTTTCAATTCCTGGACCGGGCGATGCATTGTGTTCTTGAGCAAAACACTTCATTTCATGCTGCTCCAGTCTACTCAGCCGGCAAAAATGAGTAATCTTGCAACATATTGGCATCCCATCCAGATAGGGAATATATACACCATGAAACCAGGAAACCAGCCCTTATGAGTCGGTATGGCTAGAATACTAACTACTATACATTTCACACAAACATGAAATTGAAATCAAATTCGCTGATGTAGCCAATGACAGCACTGCCTGACTGGCATTTGTGCTAGTGGAACGTTAAGATCACCATCCGAGTGTGACCATTGCCAGGACTGCTGACTGGCTCCTGTGCCGGTGGCACGTAAAAAGCACCATTCAAGAGTGATCATTACTAGCGTCACCTTACTGGCACTTGTGCCGGTGGCACGTGAAAAACAACATTCGAGCGAGGTCGTTGCCAGTGCTGCTGGACTGGCTCCTGTGCCGGTGGCATGTAAAAAGCACCATTCAAGTGTGGTCGATGCCAGTGCTGGCTGACTGGCTCCCATGCCGTTGGCACGTAAAAGCACCCACTACACTCCCGGAGTGGTTGGCATTAGGAAAGGCATCCAGCTGTAGAAACTCTGCCAGATCAGATTGGAGTCTGGTGCAGCCATCTGGCTCGCCAGTCCTCAGTCAAACCGTCCAACCCATGCCAGCATGGAAAGCGGATGTTAAACGATGATGATGATGCACATATATACACAGAAATGCACACACACTACAAACATATAAATCACTACAGAAACCTATAAGAATGATGACTGTGTTCTTGAGAACATCGTATTTGTGTGTGATTAGCAATGGCAGCTGCTCGCAATTCTGTAGGAGTCGTAGAAATTCATTAAGAACCAATTTCTTCTTGACAATCAAATAACTTGGTTCTTCAAGCAGTTCCACCAAACAGGCCACACAACTTGTTGATGTTTTCGTAGTGAGAACATCATCAAAGTTCTTGCATTTAATGGTCCAGATGGTGCTGTGTCTTGGATGGTTGCTTGTTTCAAACACGTTCTGCTCCATCACTGAAACAATAAGAGAGGGCAGAGAAGAATTTTTAATGACTGTGAATACAATGTTGCTGTTGTTGTTGTTGATGTAATTGTTGTTTAGCCCCAGGTTAGTCTTGGCCTAACAGATCTATGATTAAAAATGTTACATCTATAACCATCACTTGTTAAGATTATCCCTACAGATAAAGTGTTTTAATATACTTTGTAGCATATTATGGTTGCATAAGGTGCAGGTGTGGCTGTGTGCATAAGCACAGGCATGGCTGTGTGGTAAGAAGCTTGGTTCCCAACCACATGGTTCCAAGTTCAGTCCCACCATGTGGCAACTTGAGCCAGTGTCTTCTACTATAGCTTTGGGCTGACCAAAACCTCATGAGTGGATTTGGTAGATGGAAGCTGAAAGAAGCCTGTCATATATGTGTGTGTTTGTGTGTGTCTGTATTTGTCCACCCATCACTGCTTGACAACCAGTGTTGGTGTGGTTACATCCCTGTGACTTGGCAGTTCTGCAAAGGAGAATGATAGAATAACTATTAGACTTTAAAAAAATAAGTCCTAGGGTCGATTTGTTTGACTAAAGAGCCTCAAGGTGATGCTCCAGTATGGCCACAGTCACATGACTGAAACAAGAAAAAGAATAAAAGAATCCCATTTCCTATTCAGATACCATGAACCTAGGCCACAGTGCAATGACTGAAACAAGTAAAAGAGATTCTAAGTTACAACAAAACTTACTGATGTCACCAGGAAATGATCCACACATGGTTGTTGAAGGCAACCAATCAAAACCTTTATAAGGTCTCTCAGAAATGAAAATATAAACAATGAAACCAGCCAACATGAATTCAGACACATCAGTAGCACATGGGCCACACATCAACAACCTTTCATCAACAACCAGCTGTTGATCTTGACTACAAGACCCGATACATATGAAGAACAATCTGTGACAAAGCCTATTATTATGAAAGGAAATTTCATTTCCTTTCCTGTCACACTGGCAAACAATTCTGTTTGATGCTCATCTAATTTATTGTTTTACTTGTTTCAGTTATTTGATTGTGGTCATGCTAGAGCACTGACTTTGGTCAAACAAATCGACCCCAGGACGTTTTTTTTTAAACCCTAGTACTTATTCTATTGGTTCCTTTTGTCAAACTAAGTTACAGGGATGTAAACACACTAACATCAGTTGTCAAGCAATGGTGTGGGGACAAACAGACAGATACACACATGGGCTTCTTTCAGTTTGTCTACCAAATCCACTCACAAGGTTTTGGTCAGTCTGAGGCTATAGTAGAAGACATTTTCCCAAGGTGTCATACAGTGGGACTGAATCCGGAACCATGTGGTTAGGAAGCAAGCTTCTTACCACATGGCCACTCTTGTGACTAATAGATACATATTGATAACTTGTAGGGACACCTACACTGAGTTCTACTTCTATTTGTTCCATCAAATCTAGACAGCCAGCCAGAGATAGTTAGGCAGGTGGACAGATATATACATAGGCTAATAGAGAAGGAAAACAAACAGACAGACGACATACAGACTGACAGACAAACAGACAGATAGATAAGCTAATAGAAAGGGAAGACTGACAGAAAGACAGATGATCAGATGGATGGACAGACAAACTGACAGATAGACAGACAGCCAGACAGATGGACAAGTAGATGGGCAGACTGACAGGCAGACAGATGGATGAGCAGACATACAGACAGACAGGCAGGCAGGCTAATAGAGAAGGAAGACAGATGGACAGTTATATGGACAGACAGATAGATAGATAGAGAAGAAAGACAGGCAGACAGATGGATGGGCAGACATACAGACAGACAGGCAGGCAGGCTAATAGAGAAAGAAGACAGATGAACAGTTATATGGACAGACAGGCAGACAGACAGATACATAGATAGGCTAAAAGAGAAGAAAGACTTTGGATGTGAGAGAACAGTTGTCAGTAAAAGCAAGCATGAAATAAATTCTTTCAAAAGCCTCAGAACTGACTGACATCTTCAGTTACCTAGGGGACCTAATTAGCAGTGGAGTAGGAGTGTTCTGAAAGCATAGTAGCCAGAGTAAGAACACAGAAGAAATAAGTTTAGGGAGCTAGCTGCAAGGGATTCTCTCTTCAGGTAAAGAGTAGATTGGATGGCATTACATGGTAATAGAACACAGGTACCAAATATGAAGAAAGGAAAACAACCATGAAAGCAGGAAAAAAAAACAAATGAAACATGCTCTGTTGAATGTCTAATGTTAGGCTGAATGAATAAAAACAGTTGAGAGAAAAGCTGGGTATAAAAGGAATCAGGTAATGTGTGCAAAAGGGAAGATCGCATTGGTACAAGAATGCGATACATATGAAGAGTAATGTTTGGGGAAAGTAGTGCTCTGGTAGAAGGAACCTGTAGAAGAGAAAGACTAGGGATTATACAGGTAAAAACAATGGAAGTTGATCTCTGGATATGACTACATATCCAGAGGGCCAAAACTTACAAAAAAGAAAAGGAAAAAAGAAATGGGATCAATTCATTCAGCTAATGAATTTGTTTATGAATTTGTTTTAGAAGATTCCTGTTGTGAAATCAAGAGTTGAAACAGATATTGTTATATTTTGGGATGATCAATTTTTTTTCTCCAAATAAACAGAATAGGAGGATACGCATTGATGGTGTAGTTGCTGAAGAGGTCAGAGATGTGTGACAACAGATTTCAGATGTGTGAGGAAAGATTTTCAGAGACTGTATATAAGATAAAATAAGAACAAAAATAAAGGAGTGAAGAGCAAATATGTAGTGCATGTGTTTATTTGGCAAATAAAATAAACATAACAAAATCATCTCTAGTTTAAGAAGCTTTTTCTTGTAAATACTGTGACTTAATTATATTTTATCTTTTACTTGTTTCAGTCATTCGACTATGGCCATCTTGGGGCACTACCTTCAGGGGTTTTAGTACAAATCTTTTCCAGGTTATTTTGCATACTTTCATCGAATGTGACATCAAAATCACGTGTAAACAGGATGAAGATTATTTTCGGAACATTTTCCCATTATGCACCATTTGGGGTATTTATACCCCCAAAACCTCTAATATCTCAAAAACCACTTTACCGATTTATGTGAAACTTATTTCATTCTGTTTCAGGGTAAACTTAATTCATTATATTTTCCCATTATGTGCTAGTTTGGCTGAATAACATTGCAAGCAAACAAGATTCAATTTGATTTTTAATAGTATATATATATATATATAATAATTTTCCAGAGGATGTAGCAACCGTTACCAATATAGCATAAGAACTTACCTTAGGGGATCATTAACTAGATTCCTTAAGGGTCGTTCTCACAGTTTATATTTATATTATAAGGTTTTTAACTTTTAAATTTTCATATTCAAAAGAGACAAAGACTTCAAACTCGAGAAATGTTAACATAGAGTGGTGAATAAATCGATATATCGAGTTTGAAGTCTCTGTCTCTTTTGAATATGAAAATTTAAAAGTTAAAAACCTTATAATATATATATATATATATATATATATATATATATATATCTACACACACGACAGGCTTCTTTCAGTTTCCATTTACCAACTCCACTCAGAAGGTTTTGGTAAAAGACACTTGCCCTAGTACCACGCAGTAGGACTGAAGCTGGATCTATCTATATATATATATATATATATATATATATATATATATATAAAATAAATCCAACAAAATTATTGAAAGCAATGCCCCAGCATAGCTTCAATACAATGACTGCACCTAATAAACAATTTTAAAAAAAAAACATACATATATGCAAACAGACACACACACAAACAGGCAGGTTGGGCCAAATGTCACACACAAAATACATTCATTACATTCCAGAATTGTCAGACATGTTTCAATTTTTCTGAAATTGAAGAAAATAAATAAAATAATGATGAATACACACATACTTGCACATAATGAATAAAATGATTAATAATAATAATGATGATGATTTCATTTGCCACTAGGGTGAAGGATGAGGGGGATGATACACAGACAGACATAAAGTGTGGGGGTTTATATATAATAAAATGATAAAAAAAAATTGAGTATACATGGTATACACTAAAAAGAAGGGACATATGCATAGCATACAAAGGCAAAAAAACAAAAAAAATGGCAGGGAGGATGATAGAGATGTGGCCCTCTTGATACAGGAAGGCCTCCAGAGATAATCAAGGAACTGTCTGAGATTTCTTTGAAACCCTAGGAGCAAGTGCCCTCTCTAATTCCTTCTCTCTGACTCACAGGTCTACACTTAGAGAAGTACCATCCACTCTTGCCATTTTCACAACTGTCACTCACCTTTCAGTAAACTCACTCGAGGACAGCACTTCCCTCTCCACTCTCAATTTCCTTTTCAAGTGAAACTCGAAGGAGTCAATGAGAGATCTACCAAAGGAGAATGTATCTGTCTTCATGTCTTTCAGCCTTGTCCACCAAACCACTTCTTTTGCCACAGCCACCAGGCAAAGGGAAACTGCCTTGCCTGCCTGATTGAAGAAGGGCAGTGGTACAATCATCACTACAGACTCAGCTGACCGACAGATCTGTCCCACACGTGACAGCAGCTGTTCAACATAAGCCCACAAGTCAGCAATGCCCAGACACTGAACAAGGGCATGCAGAATGGTTTCATTACTCTGCGTGCACCTCGGACAAATCTGTCATAATAATAATATAGTATAAATAAAAATGTTTTGGTGCGTGACTTCTGGCCCAGCCTCTGTGTGTATATGTATATGTGTGTGTGTGTGTGTGTACAGATTCACACACACACACACACACATATGTATATACACTAGCGAAGCTAGAGTGTGTGCCGCCCAGGGTGGCCCCTCTGTTTTCCACCCCTGAACCCCACAAAACGCACATATTGCCTACAGCAGATCCAAAAGTGGTGCCTGTTTAAAAGTGCTGGCCCTACCACCCCCGCCTAGCTATTCCATATATATATATATATATATATATATATATATATATATATATATTTACATATGTGTGTGTGTGTGTGTGTGTGTGTGTGCGTTTTCATATGTGTGAAGGTGTATATTTTTATATATGTGCATAGATATGTATGTATAGATGCTTGTGTGTATGATACACACACACACACACACACATATATTCTCAGATACATACAAATATATACATTTTACACTAACATATGTATGTGCACACACACATAATCACAGAGTACTGAAAAAGTGTACACCCACACAAGTATGTGTACACTCATACACACACACACGCACACTCACGAGTATCAAGAGAATACCTTGCTATAATTAGCAACCGTCTCGATACTGTATTACAAGAAGCAGAAACATCTTCCACTCTGGCATCCAGTAAGTAAAGATATATATATATATTTATATATTTATACATACATCTTTAGATACATATATGTGTGTGTGTGTGTGTGTGTGTATATATATATATATATATATATATATATATATATATATATATATATATAAAACTTATCTAAACCTAATATGCCTACAACATCTAAGACACCACTAATCTTAGAAGTTAGCGAGAACAGCAGAAGGTACATCAACATCACCATTATCACAACTGGGAGAGAGATAGGGAGAGAGAATGAAATATGTGAGGAGATGCTGGCTGAGAAAGGATGCGCCAAAAGTGTGAGCCAGGGTGTAGTCTCAGGTCAGGTTTTGAATGTGGTAGTGATAGCTGTGACTTGTGTTAGTGTAGCACGAAGCAGGAAAAAAGAGAACAAGAGAGTAAGAAAGTTATCAGCCTACTCAGGTTACACTGAGGAAAATAGGTAGGCTGTCAGGTAGGTAGGTAAGGTGAGGAAATTTAGGTAAGAGTAATGCAGTACTGTAAAACCATGCAAAGCTGTATCAGCCCAAGCTAGCAAAGGGATTTTTCAGGGTAGTTCTCCTAGCAGATGTAAAGTGAGAACACCTGGAGATTTATATATATATATATATATATATATATATATATACACACACACACATTTATGTATATATACATACTTATACAAGCATACTTTTAACTGAGAAACGGGTGGGAAGGTGGGAAAGGTGATTGAGGTAGTCCACATAAGTGTGTGATAGGAAATTTATGCTGAGACTAGGTTTGCTAAGTAGTACAACAACTATTCGACTAGTATTTCTGTCTATATTCCTCAACCAGGACTGCCAGATGAACAAAACAATTGATTTTTATGATGCCCTTTTGCAAACAACCTCAATGACAAATGACAGTGATCTTATCTTCCAAGGCATGTTACACAGTACCTAGGTGGCTTCCGTGGTGTGCAGGGAGGGTATGAAGTTGTTTCCTGAAATGAAGAGGGAACAAGGCTACTGGAGTTTTCTGCAATGCAAATGACCTAATGATCTGCATCACCAACTTCAGTAAACCAGCCTTTCACCTGATCACCCATCAATCTAGTTGCCACACAAACCAGATAGACTATATTCTCATCAGAAAACAGGACAGGAGGTGAAGAATATACTCCTCAACATAAGTTGTTAGTGATTTAGCTGTGTGGGTATAGAGTCTCCCTTGGTTTTATTACAGAATCTTGCATACCATTATATAACATGTGTTACATATTTACTTGTGGAAATAATACAGGAAACAAACTAAAAATAACAGCGAGACTTTATTCCTCTGCTAAATAATACAATGGACAAAATAAACACATCACAGATTCTGGTGGTTATAGTTCATCCATTGTTTGGATAATTCAGCCCTGGCCATCAGTCGTTACATGTTCTTCATTATAAAGGCACAAAAATAACATAACTTGCCTTCATGAAAATTGCTCACTCCTCTGTCACAGATGATTTTGTTAACTCAATATATATGCAGAGATAGGCTCCACTGTAGATTCAGGCTAGTTTTAGAATGTATTACATACAATGTGATTGGATCCGTGATCCAGTCCCGCACAATACTCAACCAATCAAAGTATAGGACTCAACCAATGTTCCAAACACAAATGATAGGTCAGACGACCGCTTGTTAATGTATGGTGCCTATAATAGGCTAATCGACTCCAATGTGCCATAATAGGAATTGGTCACACTACAGTGACTTCGGACTTTGGGCTAGCAGGATTTCAAGAAGCAAACCTGTCTGGAAAAGGAATATTTCATCCTCTGAATAGTCAGAAATTAGGAACTTTGCAAACAGAACAGAGGTGTAGCTAGGTTCTAAAGTTTGGGGGAGTAAGCACATTAGTAAAAAAAAGGGTGCCATGACACATAACAAACAATGTTTAACTCATTTTTCTTACATTATTTACATTTGATGGATATTTGTCCTCATCATGTTTGTTGTTAACACACCGAAACAAGAGGTGGACAAATATCCGTCAAATGTAAATAATGTACACAATTCCTCATCTCTTAGATATAGAACTGTCATTTTTCTTATATTACGCGAAATATTTCATTAGCTATAATATACTTAATAGTATTCTACAGTCATTAATTTCATGTTTCAGCAACAATGTCATTATGTATGAAACTTATAACTCCTGATGGAGGTGTGACATGACAAAAGATGAAATTCCACAAAATCGTCCAATGTTGAAATGTTATGACGTCAGGGTTTGTTTTGGTTCTTCAGATGTTATCGGCCACCAACACATGACTGGAGATTGAGCAGACAGTTCAAAAACATGAGAGGTTGGTCAAATAATGTAATGATTCCAGAAAATTTTTCCAAAGCTATATGAGTAACGAGAGAGAGAGAGAGAGAGAGAGAGAGAGAGAGAGAAAGAGAGATTTGACTTTTATCATACAAGTGAAATAAAGAATTAAAAAGCATTATTGAAAAGGGCTCAATTTTGAAAAATGTGCTCCATGAGGAGCATTTGTTCCTATTACTATCCTATTAGTTATGCCACTGATGGGGGACTCTGCCTGGTCCTTTGCAAAGGTCTTCACAAGATCTTCATGAGTGTTCCCAAGCTGCCAACCTCTATGAAAGGGAAGAAAAACTCTAATCATCAATAGAACCATGTTCTATACACGGAGCAGTCAGCTGGAAATTATGCCAAACTATTCTGGGTATAAAGCAGTGGAGTTAGGCCAATCCAAATATTTTCAATTTGGTCTGCAATCATTTTGACTCCTGGTGTGGGCCTCACCATGTACCAATATAGGCAATGTCGATTTGATAAGAGGGAGTTAATATACAGAACAATATAATTACAATAAACAAATTATCTGTTCGTGTTGTTCAGTAAACTGGAGACTCAATACAATCTTGATTTCTTATCAAGTTGTGAAACACTCATCTTCGTTTACAACAAATTTTACACACACACACACACAGAGGCGTATACAAATACGTACATACATACATACGTACGTGCATACATACATACGTACGTACATACATATGTACGTACGTACGTACATACATACGTACGTACATACATATGTACGTACGTACGTACATACATACGTACGTACATACATACATATGTACGTACATACATATGTACGTACATACATATGTACGTACATACATACATACATACGTACATACATACGTACATACATACGTACATACGTACGTACATACATACATACGTACGTACATACATACATACGGACGTACATACACATAGTCATACATACAAACATATTACATACATATATACATACATATATTCATACATACATACATTCATACATACATACACACATACATACATACATACATACATACATACATACAGTCGACCAATAATTTTTTATAAGCTGGCAAAAAGGCATCAACTGGGTGTTACGAGACAAAAATATTGTACAATATTCCTAGAAAACCCTGAAGTATCGGGACCTGACAGTGAACTATCTCTTCCAGCCTGTAGAGTTTAAGACGTTCGTAGGGACAGGGACACAAACCGCGAAGATCTTGTCAACGGTGGCAGCTCACCTCACCGAGGTGTCAGGTGTTGCCCGTGAGGGCGCTTGGCTTTCCCAACGCCTTACTCTCGCCATCGCCCGAGCTGGCTTACTTCAATGGGTTCCGTTAAACCTTGTCGTGTGCGACCAGTTGCTCTGACAAAATGGTTTCAATACAGTTTTAACAGAATAATTTGGAAGAATTAGAAGAAAGTTTTCCGGTAATTTTCTTCCAACTAAATAAATGTTTATATTAATAAGAATTTGCCAGCAAAATTTTATAAAAAGGCAATGTTCTAAAAGATGTATATGTCTATAGGTTATATATGAAAATAAAAGTCTGTTAAATTACATTAAATAAATAAAATTTCATGAAAACGAAATTCAGACGAAACACTTCAGCTGGCAAAATGATGATTCGAGCAATTTTCATTGAAATTTCTTTCGTTGATGAAAGTGAATATTATTTATATCTTAAAGTGATTAAACAAATAATGAAGATTTAATGATAAAGATTCTAATGAAAGGAAAAAAGAATTTAAGGAACAGACGATTCATTTAACGCGGGCAAAAAATGATCAAATATTCAGGAAATTGTCCGAGACGTGTTAAATAATTCAATGAATAATGCAGATTTTTTTATTTCTACAGTAGACATATGAACCACAATGAATATTTTAGACAAAATTTAAACAAAAATGCTTCATCTTTATCCAACAAGAATTCAAAATTGCTTCATAAAAATGAATGATTTCCATTTTTATATTTTATATTTCAATGAAATATAAAAATCATATTTAATATATATATATTCGTTTTATATTTCAATAAAATATAAATATTATAAACATGTTAAACTTGAACAAAATGAGTGGTATTAGACAAATAATTATATTATACCGAGAATGATTGATGATTTCCTTCGTCTTGTTCAATGAAAAGATTTTCTTCAAATGACAGACGACTTCTGTTGACGACGGACTTTTTCCGTGAACGTTTTTTTTTTCCGAGTTTTTAAAAAATTTTATTTTAATCGCTTTTGTTTTACTTTTAAATAATTATCAAAATGATAAAAATCGACTATGTTTTTGTTTTGTATATCAATAACAAAAATACATGTTGAAAAAACAAAATAACAATTATATATATATATAAAGCCTCGGGCCGACCAAAGCCTCGTGAGTGGATTTAGTACGCGGAAACAGTGTGTGTGTGTGTGTGTGTGTGTGTGTGTATATATATATATATATATATATATATATATATATATATATATATATATATACACACACACACACACACACACACACACACACACACACACACACACATATAAATATACGTATGTATGTATGTATGTATGTACGGCGCATGGCTCAGTGGCCCGGTTCAGTAGTTAGAGCGTCAAGTTTACGATCGGACCAGGCTGCGTGTTGTGTTCTTGAGCAAGACACTTTATTTCACATTGCTCCAGTTCTCTCAGCTGTAGAAATGAGTTGCGACGTCACTGGTGCCAAGCTGTATCGGCCCCTTTGCCTTTCCCTTGGATAACACTGGTGGCGTGGAGAGGGGAGGCCGGTATGCATGGGTGACTGCTGGTTTTCCACAAACAACCTTGCCTAGACTTGTGCCTCGGAGAGTAAATTTCATGGTCAGTCATGACTGAAGGGGGTCTCAGCATGTATGTATGAAGGGGTTCGAAAAGTTCCTGGCTTTGGATAAAAGAAAATACAGGAGTGTCAGTTAAATATGATTTTATTCAACAGATTCTCCTCTCAGATTCACAGGCTTATTGCAGCACCACGTATAAACACACACACGCCAATTTTATTACATGTATAACATGTATGTATGTGATACATCATCATCATCATCGTTTAACGTCCGCTTTCCATGCTAGCATGGGTTGGACGATTTGACTGAGGACTGGTGAACCAGATGGCTACACCAGGCTCCAATCTGATTTGGTAAAGTTTCTACAGCTGGATGTCCTTCCTAACGCCAACCACTCCGAGAGTGTAGTGGGTGCTTTTACGTGCCACTGGCACGGAAGCCAGATAGCTGGTGCTCTGGCAACGATCACGCTCGGACGGTGCTCTTAGTGATCTACTGGTACAGGTGCCATATAATACAAAAGAATGACAAAACAAAAAAAAAGGGAGAAAGTAAAATAATTAAAAAAAGCATCAATGCAGCACCAAGTGCTTCAATTAGTCACACACCACAATGTTCAACAAGACCTACATTACCACAAGTGATGGTGAAGCTAAGGCATTGGAAAAGCCAAGCACCCTCACAGGCATCACCTGACACCTTGGCGAGGTGAGCTGCTAATGATGACAAGAACTTCACCATTAGTGGTACAGTCCCTCCAAATGTCTCAAACGCCACAGGTTGGAAGAGATAGTTCATTGCCAGGTCCCAATACCTCAGGGTTTTGATCTGGACTAATTCCAACAGAGAGATGTATGAAGCTCTGTTACAGTGGATAGAGCTGGGTTTGTCAGTTCCTGTTACAGTTGAGGATTGACGGAAGCAGAGACAATCTGCATTCAGGTGCCCCTTTCAACTCTCTCCTTGATCAATCTGATCAATTTTCAAGATGTTGCCTACTTTCTGCTAGTACAAAATTCTCAGAGGACTGGATCGATGCCCTGCTTGTGGCCAACATTGGAGGTCTACTTAGTCTTGTTAAGCTCCACATTTCCATCACACTCAGAGTGGGAACTGATCTCTGTGAGGGTCTGAGATGTCACTGTTGCAGCTTCTTAACTGCACAGGTCTTCACAGTCTGTCTTGCCACCCAAATGCCAGTCGTTTTGCTCATCAGACTGAGCTAAACTTAATCATTAAGAGGGCTCTGGCTTGGATTAATATCCCCTCAGCTGGTGGGATTATCCAGAAGTGATGGGAAGAGACCAGATGGTCTCACCCTCTGTCCCTGGAGAAGAAGTAGGTGCCTTATCTGAGATACCAAAGTCTGTAACTCTTTTGCTCTCCCCACCCCCATATCCTGGATGCTGTGGTAAATGGGAGGGTTACTGCTTCTGTAGCCAAAGGGAACAAAAACCCTGGGGTATCAGGACCTGGCTGTGAACTGTCTCTTCCAACCGGTGGTGTTTGAGATGTTTGGAGAGACTGGGCCACTAACAGTGAAGTTCTTGTCATTGGCAGCTCACCTCAGCAAGGTGTCAGATGATGCCTGTGAGGGTGCATGCCTTTTCCAACATCTTAGCCTCACCATTGCCTGTGGTAATGCTGTGAGCATGCTGGCTTGCTTCAGTAGGTTTCTTTGAACCTTGTATATATATGTTGGATATCCTGAGTAACCAAAACGAAGTAAATGCTATATTATCATATAAAGATTGTTATTTTAGATTAATGTTTCCATTTTTTAGCACCATCATTTTCTTCACTTATTAAGGTAGCATTACTGAAAGTATGACTTTCTTTATTAAAGAGAAAATATAACTCTATTTCAAAATATGTTTTACAGAAAAAGTTCTTAGAAAAGAAATTTATGAATAAAGATACATTTTTATCTCCATGCTAGCAATAAAACAAAAGTGCATTTTGCTCCAAAAACTAATATGAGAGTTTCTCTCATGGTATCTACTGCAGTATAGTGTGTTCTAACTGAACATGCAGGTTCAAGTGGGCATAAATATTACCTGTCGATATTTTTATCAGCTCTGACAAAAGTTAAATACCAATTCTGATATATAATAGAATATCAATTCTGATATATAGCGTAAAGTTTTTTCTGATCTCATCACACTTTGCTGTTTAATTTTCATATCAACCTACCACTCAACTTGTAATGAAAATTACACCATTATGTTTTGAAAAAACTGCCACCCAATCATATTTAAATACTTAATTGTGCATTTTGAATTATATCACATAACATTATATTACAAGTACAATCGCAATTTTAATTTAGTATTTATCACAAATTCTAGTAACAGGTCTGTGATAATTTTGCAGCTTTAATGAAAAATATATTACTCTATCTTTGATATTCGAGTACTATTTTTGCCACCTTGTTTTGCACTTATGTACTCACCTGCATGTGTGTGTGTGTGTGTATATATATATATATATATATATATATATATATATAGGGCCTTAGAGTCAACCTCGCTAAAACCAAAGTCCTAATAAGTTAACAAGTAGGAAGGTAGACAAGACATAAACCCCTTCAGGTAGATGTACCCAGTGTAAGCGATGGACACATAAGAGGTGCAGCAATATCAAAGGAAGGCTAACTAGCAAGATAGTTTTTGTATGTGGCAGATGCTCAGGAGCTATAAACACTGAGAATGTGCAGAAAACAACCTTTGCCACACTCCAGGGAGAAAAAACTAGTAGTAGTTGATAGCTTCCGATACCTAGGTGACCAAGTTTGTAGCGGGGGAAGGTGCGCTGAAAGTGTAGCTGCTAGAATAAGAATAGCCTGGGCAAAGTTTAGAGAGCTCTTACCTCTGCTGGTGACAAAGGGCCTCTCACTCAGAGTAAAAGGCAGACTGCATGACGCATGTGTACGAACAGCCATGCTACATGGCAGTGAAATATGGGCCGTGACTGCTGAGGACATACGTAAGCTCGCAAGAAACGAAGCCAGTATGCTCCGCTGGATGTGTAATGTCAGTGTGTGTAATGTCAGTGTGTATACTCGACAGAGTGTAAGTACCTTGAGAGAAAAGTTAGACCTAAGAAGCATCAGTTGTGGTGTGCAAGAGAGACGACTGCACTGGTATGGACATGTGGCAAGAATGGATGAGGATAGCTGTGTGAAAAAGTGCCACACCCTAGCAGATGAGGGAACCTGTGGAAGAGGTAGACCCAGGAAGACCTAGGATGAGGTGGTGAAGCACGACCTTCGAACATTAGGCCTCACTGAAGCAATGACTAGTGACCGGGACCTTTGGAAATATGCTGTGCGTGAGAAGACCTGGCAAGCCAAGTGAGAGCATAAGCTGTGACCTCTGCCAGAAGTGTAGCCAGCTCACTCATTCGTATTTTTACTTCATTGGACACTAAACTTTGCTTGTGAAGACCTGTCGAGGCAAGTGAATTTGCAATCTGAAATCGAAATTGAGCTGAATCCGGTGACTGGCCCCCATGCCAACCTCTCCTTCATTGGACACTAAACTCTGCTTGCGAAGACCTGTTGGGGCAAGTGAAATCGAAATCAAAATTGAACCATATTCGATGACTGGCACCTGTGCCAGTGGAGCACTAACAGCACTGTCCGAGTGTGTTCATTGCCAGAGCAGCTGTCTGGCTTCCATGCTAGTGGCCCGTAAATAGCACCATTTGAGTGTAAACGTTACCAGCGTCGCCTTCTAGCACTTGTGCTGGTGGCACGTTAGAAAATCATTTGAGCGAGGTCGTTGCCAGTGCCGCTGGACTGGCTCCCATGCTGGTGGCACGTAAAAAACACCTTTTTGAGTGAGGCCATTGCCAGTACTGTGTGACTGGCCCTTGTGCCAGTGGCACGTAAAAGCACCAAGTACACTCTTGGAGGAAGGGCATCCAGCTGTAGAAACTCTGCCAGATCAGATTGGAGCCTGGTGCAGTCTTCTGGCTTGCTAGTCCTCAGTCAAATCGTCCAACCCATACTAGCATGGAAAGCGGATGTTAAACGATGATGATGATCATCATCATCATCATCGTTCATATATTAATAATGGGGAAGGCTGGTTTATGGGATTACCTTAGGTTTCCCATCCATAAAGGGTTTAGTTTTATGGTGAATCATCAGATCACAAAAACCTGTTGGTCCATAACCTCTTCAAAATATGGAGGAGGGAAATGCCTCCCTTTGCTATTGGCTATCAACTTTCAGCTGTGCTGCCATCTTGTGGGGTCTAAAATGGAGTTAAGGATGTTTAACTCCATAATGGAGACTTTCGGGCCATGTTTGCATTTCAGGAGGTTCCTGCTTGCGTTTTAGACCCCACAAGATGGTGGCACAGCCGGAAGTTGATAGCCAATAGCAAAGGGGAATAATCCTCAATTGTTGCCATCGAGTAGTGAGGCATTCCCCCCTCCATATTTTGAAGAGGTCATGGGACAACAGGTTTTTGGGATCTGACGATATGCCATAAAACTCAACCCTTTATGGATGGGAAACCTAAGGTAATGCCATAAACCAGTCTTCCCCATTTTTTATATATACTGCTCTACATCTTAGAATGTGCTTCTTTCGGATTTATGTTTTCTATTGGGTTGTCCGGAAAGTTTGTGCTGCTTTCGACTTATTTGCCATGAAACCACCTCAATTCTGGGAACAGGGTATTTTCAAGTTAAAGGAAAGATAGAGATGCATTGTGCAACAAAATGTTTCATATTTGGTTGATTAAAAATGTAATGGCAGGTATTTATTGACCTTTTTCTTGCCTTTAAAAATCGGCAAGAACTTTCTGGATAACCCATATATATATATATATATATATATATATATATATATATATATATATATATATTAAGGTGCAGTGAATAAACTGACATCTAATTACACAAGGATGAAAATAACACTGACATTTCATTGTAACATATATATTTACCAAATTTACATAAAAATATCTTGAAATTTATTCAATAAAATCGCCATTGGCTTCAACCACAGCCTCCAGATGACTTTGGAATCTCCTGCAACTCTTATGGTCAGACTCCTTATTTAAGCTGGTGAATGCTGCCATAATCCTTGCCTTCAGTTCATCTTTGGTGTTACAAGGAGTTTTGTTAGTCTTTTGCTCAACTGCACCCACACATAATAATCAAGGGGGTTGCAGTCTGGGGAGTTAGATGACCAGATGTTAGGAGTGGTGTGGTCACAGAAATTGTCTGACAGCCATGACTGGGTTCTCCTGCTTGTGTGACGTGGTGCAGAATCCTGTTGCCAGACATAGGGTCTCCTAGCAGCCACCCTCTTGACCCAGGGAAGCACTACTTCCTCCAGGCACTTGATGTAGGCCTCTGTGTTGAGTCTGATACCCTGTGGGAAGATGAATGGAGGCATAACGTCACAATCACTTGTGATCAATCCAAGCACCATGATATTGACTGAATGTTTGATTTTTATCACTCTCGGTACATTTCCTCAGATTGTACTGTCCTCAGATTGACACGCGAAAACTCTGAAATGGTTGTGTTGGAGCTTCCAGCACAAATACCAAGCAGTGTAGCATGTTATTTCCAGATTTCAGAGAGAACGGTGTCATGGTGCTGTTTTCCTCACAGATGGTGCCCAACTGACCTTACAATACTATGTAATCGACAAAATCAAAAACAAACTATATGAATGTGCAAAGTTAAAAATATAAAATGGTGACAATTTACCCATCGCACTGTGTGTGTGTGTGTGTGTGAGTGTATGTGTGTGTATTATATATATATATATATATATATATATATATATATATATATATGTATATACACATACATTCGAGCCAGTGCCCCTGGACTGGCTCCTGTGCAGGTGACATGTATAAACACCATTTGAACGTGGCCGTTGCCAGTACCGCCTGACTGGTCCCCATGCCAGTGGCATGTAAAAGCACCCACTACACTCTTGGAGTGGTTGGCATTAGGAAGGGCATCCAGCTGTAGAAGCTCTGCCAGATCAGATTGGAGCCTGGTGTAGCCATCTGGTTTCACCAGTCCCCAGTCAAAACGTCCAACCCATACCAGCATGGAAAGCAGACGTTAAATGATGATTATGATGGATTATGATGGTATATATATATATATATATATATATATATATATATATATGTACATACAAATATGATAGGCTTCTTTCAGTTTACCAATTCCACTCACAAGGCTTTGGTCAGCCTAAGGCTATGGTAGAAGACTAGAAGACACTTGCCCACGGTGCCTTGCAATGGGTCTGAACATGGAACCATGTGGTTGGGAAACAAACTTCTTGCTACACAGCCACGCCTACTATTAAGTGGTTAGCATACATATACATGTACTCACACACACACACACACACACACACACACACATTCATATATACATACAAGCATGTGCACATGTGTACATGTGTATATATATATATATATATATATATCTATACATATATATGAGTGAATGTGTGTGTATGCATAAGTAATATGCACACACACACACACTCATACTCACACACACATACATGCATGCAAATATGAATACATTCACTCTTAAATATATATAGCCATGTGCATAATTAGACCAACATTCCATAAAGCAGACACTGTTGCCGGGTGTGTCCGTGGCAACAGATATTGTAAAATGCGTTGCTTCCATTGAACACAGAGAATTTTTACAAACCATTCTTTAAAATTTTGGCACAAGAAGGACGAAGGAATTGATGCTGTTGTTTCATGCTTTTTCTACAGACATTCTGGCACAGATTCAGTGAAGTTTGGTTTGTTTATTGTTGCTGTTGTGCCTGCTGTTGTTGTTAAAAATGATGTTAGTTTCTGTTGTTGTTGATGATGATAATGATGATGATGATGATGATCTTGTTAGTGTTGTTGTAGCTATTGTTATTTAGCCCAGGGTCAGTCCTGATCCAAACAAACCTGTGATTGAAAATGTTCTAGTTGCAACTATACCAGTTTTTATTCAGACACAGTGTATCTAGAACTACATTTTCCAAATGTATAGTATGGTAGCTAATATTAGTGGGTATAGTAGAAAATGAAAAAGTTACTGAAATGTTGACTGGGGGAAATGCAAACAGAAAACTGAAATTTTGAAATCTTTGATTTGTAGTAAATGCAACCAGCTCTGAATGAGAAGGGGAGATAATCTCAATAGCTGGTCTGATGATCAGGAATGTGAAATTCAAGTTATTAGATGTGTAGTACCAGTTGTAGTTATTTTTTCAGTATTATAAGTTTTGCTGTTTGAAACACAAGAAAACTTTAAAAAAAAAGTTTGCTTTCAAATTTTGGTACAAGACCAGCAAGTTTGAGGAAAGGAATAAGTCAATAACATCAATCCTAGTCCTTAACTAGTACTTATTTTATTGACCCCAAAAGGTTGAAAGACAAAGTCCACCAAGCAGAATTTGAACTCAGAATGTAAAGATGGATTGTCTGGCATACTAATGATTCTATCAGCTTGTGGCCCTACTATTAAAAGAATATCATCATTACACAAGGTTAGCAATTTTGCAGGGAGAGTGTTAGCTGGTTACACCAATCTCACACTTGACTAGTATTCCATTTTATTGAGCCTGGAGGGCTTAAAGGCAAAGTGACATCAGCAGAATTTGAACTCAGAACACATATGAAGAAGAAAAATGCTTACCACGGTGATGGTTGATCTCTGTGGTTTAACAACGACAATACCTGCATTAACTGCTCCTGCGTTAACATGTATGTGGCTGAGTATACCACTGAAACATTTATCCTAAACATAATCTTTATGTAGAATCAACCTGGCATTGTGCATGAAAAGGTCGTATCTTCTGAATTACAGAGAGAATCCATCTGAAAAGCTTTGAAACAGTCTCCCCTCCACCCAATTTCACTTCAAAGCCATGTCCTCTCTAAGCTGTGCAATTGTGCACACATGCATGCTTTATAACTATCTTTTATCTTGCACCTCAGTCACTGGATTCTGGGCTATACTGTGACACCTCCTTGAAAGGATTAGTCAAACAAATTGACCCTGGTACTTATTTCAATAGGCTGATAGTTTCTATATAGCTCACAATTAGCATCTAAAGCTGGTACAAATACAAATGAAAATCCAGATTGAGGAAGTGGAACAGGTAAAATGCACACTACATATGTTTCTTAGCTAGCTGAAGTTCTTGATGTGATAGATATGAAACAACCTGTACTCACCATAGCTATTCATCAGGCTGAGATTACCTTAATGCACTGAAGGTGACATTGTCAATCAATCTGTCCCTTTTGCCAAACCACTAGATTATGGGAATGTAATCAAACCAACAGCCATTGTCAAGCTGTGTGAGGATAAATGCAAACCACACACACACACACACACACACACACACACACACACATATACATGACAAGATTCTACACAGTTTCCATTTATCATATTCCCAGGGCTATGGTAGAAGACATTTAGCCAAGGTCCTCCACAGATGTCTTCCACTATATCTCCTGGCCAATTGATGCCTTGTGAGTGAATTTGGTAGAGGGATACTGTGTGAAGGCCACTGTGTGTTTGTGTGTGTATATATATATATATATATATATATATATATATATAT
>NC_142956.1:9443878-9468878 GCF_046866305.1 Octopus bimaculoides
TTATTAATTAATAACTAGCCCTTATTTATTCATAAATAAATTAAGCAAATCTTTGTCATACTTAATGTACATAAAATTCTGATATATTTACTACATATATCAAAAAATTCCTTAGAATATAATTCTATTAATATATTAATATATAATTAGAATGTTCTTTTACCTCAATACTCCTTTATTAATATCAGTATATACCTATTGTTTGTTGTTGGCACTCCGTCGCTTATGACGTCGAGGGTTCCAGTTGATCCAATCAATGGAACAGCCTGCTCATGAAATTAACGTGCAAGTGGCTGAGCACTCCACAGACACGTGTACCCTTAACGTAGTTCTTGGGGATATTCAGTGTGACACAGTGTGACAAGGCTGACCCTTTGAATTACAGGCACAACAGAAACAGGAAGTAAGAGTGAGAGAAAGTTATGGTGAAAGAGTACAACAGGGTTCGCCACCATCCCCTGCCGGAGCCTCGTGGAGCTTTTAGGTGTTTTCGCTCAATAAACACTCACAACGCCCAGTCTGGGAATCGAAACCGGGATCCTATGATCACGAGTCTGATGCCTTAACCATTGGGCCATTGCGTCTCCACATATATATATATATACCTATTAATCAATATTCATAAATACCATATGATGAGTTAGTTTTTAAGTGTACAATATATAAACATTAAACTATTTCTGAATAATTTTCTTTTCTTTTCCTCCCTCTATTGTGGTATAAGTTTGGTATATGCTCAAAAGTATCCATAAATTTCTATCCTTTTGTTAATATAGTCTTCTTAATAACCCTCTGAATAGCCATAAATTTTATCTGTATACAATATAGCAACATTGTTTTAAAACTTTTAACTTTAGTACTACATGATAAGACTTCCCGTTTCATTATCAATGGTCTGCTAATGGGCAACCCCGCTTAGTTGTCAGCCAACATCTTGTTTTAAGTTTTCCTTTACCAGACCTCACGAGTTTATGACTATACCAACCATGATTTCTGTCTGCTCTCTCACCCCTACCCCTAACAGATAATGCCCTTTATTCTCTTAAGCTTTAGATATACAAGGTTTGATATGATAGTCTATAAATCTAAAATAATAAAAAACAAATAAAATCAGTGACAGGCAGAGTCTTCTTTGACATTTTATTTATTAGCTTCCATGGTGTGGCTAAAGCAAGATATTCTCTGTCTGTCTCCTTAACTTCTTGGAGATTTTAGGTATAATTATACTAATGTGTCCATCTGTTCTAATTTAATTAAATTCTATGTCTTTATGCAGATGAGGATTGCTCTGCATTTTTAAATTGATGTAATGATTACATTGTTCAATTAAATGGAGTTGCATGAAACGATTGTAGTGCATTACCTCTGGATATCCTGTTGCTTATTTTGATTTTAATCACCTTATTTTGAAACTGTATGGATAATATCATACTAAATTCTGGTGCCTAAACTTAAGTACCATATTCACCTGAATCTCTCTCTCTCTCTCTCTCTCTCTCTCTCTCTATATATATATATATATATATATATATATATATATAAATTATAATTTAGGGTATCTAAGAGATACCACCATACTTGAAATAGCAGTCAAAACTTTGACTCTAAAACCACATTAAATGTTCATACAGCACTGGTGCTGTATGAACATTTAGATACCCTAAATTATAATTTTTATAATAATTATTACTTCTGAGGCTTTTATTCCCTTGCTGGCCACCTGATAAGATCAGTATTTTTAAGTAACCATCTTATCCTTATTTATATGAATTTATATATATATTTATGTGTCTATCATCATCATCGTTTAACGTCCGCTTTCCATGCTAGCATGGGTTGGACGATTTGACTGAGGACTGGTGAAACCGGATGGCAACACCAGGCTCCAGTCTGATTTGGCAGAGTTTCTACAGCTGGATGCCCTTCCTAACGCCAACCACTCAGAGAGTGTAGTGGGTGCTTTTACGTGTCACCCGCACGAAAACGGCCACGCTCGAAATGGTGTCTTTTATGTGCCACCCGCACAAGCCAGTCCAGGGGCACTGGCAACGATCTCGCTCGAAAATCCTACAGGAGCCAGTCAGGCGGTACTGGCAACGGCCACGCTCAAAATGGTGCCACGCTCAATATATATATATATATATATATATATATATATATATATATATATATATATATATATATATATATATTACAGAATGGAGTAGGTAAGATCCAGTCTACATAAGTTTCATAGCGGGCAGAACCTCAAAAATGGTAAAAATCCAAGTGAGGTATATCAGAATGACATTCTGATTGAATCTTCCATGCATCAACATGTACATCCTTGTGACAACGTAACTTTTAATTTGATCAAGATAACCTTAGCCTGAAGAATAGCTGGCAATATACACCTCGCTTGAATTTTTACCACTTTCGAAGTTCCGCTCACTATGAAACATCTAGCTCAGATCTTACCAACTCCATTCCATAACTCTTGTATTCTTATTGACACACCTGACAACCCTGGTCGCCTACTGTAGAATATAAAAAGAACTTTTTTTTTCAGTTTATTGTTCTTTGATACGAAAAATATCCACATCCTCCATCTCAATGAACCACTATTGCCCACTCACAAGGCTTTGGGTGGCTTGAAGCTATAGTAGAAGACACTTGCCCAAAGTGCCACGCAGTGGGACTAAACCCCAAACCATGTAGTTGGGAAGCAAGCTTCTTACCACACAGCCATGTCTGTGCCGACATCTCATTTTAACAGACATATTTATCAAAATTACATAAAAATATCTTGAAATACTAAAGACTAAATTCATTCAATAAAATTGCCATTGGCTTCAACCATAGCCTCCAGATGACTTTGGAATCTCCTGCAACTCTTATGGATGGTCTCCTTGTTTAAGCTGGTGAATGCTGCCATAATCCTTGCCTTTAGTTCATCTTTGGTGTTACAAGTTTTGTTGGTCTCTTGTTCAATTGCACCTTACATATAATAATTAAGAGGACTGCAGTCTGGGAAGGTAGGTTGCCAGATGTTAGAGGCGATGTGGTCACAGAAATTGTCTGACAGCCATGACTGGGTTCTGCTGCTTGTGTGGCATGGTGCAGAATCCTATTGCCAGACATAGGGTCTTCCAGCAGCCACCCCCCTTGACCCAGAGAAGCACTACCAACTCCGGGCACTTGATGTAGGTCTCCATACTGAGTCTAAGGCCGTTTGGGAAGATGAATGGAAGCATAATATCGCCATCACTAGTGATCACTCCAAACACCATGATGTTTCATTTTTATCACTCTTGGTACATGTCCTCAGATTGCACTGTCCTCAAATTAACACCCAAACACTCTTAAATGTTTATATTGGAGCTTCTGGCACAAATGCCAAGCAGTACAGCATGCCGTTTCCAAATTTCTGGCAGAGTGAATTGCGTCATGGTGCTAGTACCCAACTGACCCTACTATACTGTGTGGCTGACAAAATCAAAAACAAACAATGCACATGCAGAAAATTAAAAATATAAAATGGCGACAATTTACCCATCACATCCTGTATGTATATATATATATATATATATATATATATATATATATATATATATATAATAATAATAAGAGAGAGAGATAGTGAGAGAGAAAGAGAGATAAACGCACACACACAAAAATATATATGAACATAAGGTTAAGGAGGGTATTGGATTTAACCAAACCCAAGAGGATACAGGTAATACCAAGTAAGTGCTGTATACCGACTAGTTTGCCCCAGTCATTGTATGAACAGGATTGGGGATTATAAGTCGTGTATTAGTGTGTGTATATGTAAATATATAGAAATAAAAGGATAAAGAGAGCAATGGTAAGGCTGGAGAATACTTCTCCAAACTTACCATTGCTCTCTTTATCTTTTTATTTTTATATATTTACATATATATATATGAACATATAAATATATATATATAAGAAGGGAAAACAGGAAAATGGGAAAGCTTCTAACAATGCAGAAAGTTTAACAAAACCTTTATATTTCAGGCGTAAAGGCCTATCCTTAGAAGAAAAACAGTATGGGAAATGTTTGGTTATACAGGTTCCATTAACCTCCTGAAATTCCTTAGCGTTATGTTATCAGCAGCAGTCACTCCACTCTCCACATCATCCGATGGATGATGGGTTGCCTGCAGCAACAGTTGGAAGTCTGTTTACACCAACACTTGGGAAGTCAATTACACTAACATTTGGGGAGTGACTGTTGCTGATAACATAACGCTGAGGGATTTGAATGGGTTAACAGAAATTGTATTACCAGATATTTTCCAGACTGTCTTTATTTTCTGAGGATTGGCCTTTGTGCCTGAAATATAAAGGTTTTGTTAAACTTTCTGCATTCTCAGAAGCTTTATCATTTTCCCTTTCTCCTTTCTTCGATATTACAATGCCTCAAGCAAACTACAACCCTCTTATATATATCATCATCATCGTTTAATGTCCGCTTTCCATGCTAGCATGGGTTGGACGATTTGACTGAGGACTGGTGAAACCGGATGGCAACACCAGGCTCCAGTCTAATTTGGCAGAGTTTCTACAGCTGGATGCCGTTCCTAACGCCAACCGCTCAGAGAGTGTAGTGGGTGCTTTTACGTGTCACCCGCACGAAAACGGCCACGCTTGAAATGGTGTCTTTTATGTGCCACCCGCACAAGCCAGTCCAGGGGCACTGGCAACGATCTCGCTCGAAAATCCTACGGGAGCCAGTCAGGCGGTACTGGCAACGGCCACGCTCAAAATGGTGCATCTCATGTGCCACCCGCACAAGAACCAGTCCAGGGGCACTGGCAACGATCTTACTTGGCTTGCCGGGTCTTCTCACGCACAGCACATTTCCAAAGGTCTCGGTCAAGATACCTGTATACCGATATTACAGTTCTTAATCATTCCCTAATATATTTCTCTTCAAATGTTTTTAGGTGTACATATTGTACTTTTATTCTTTTTCTTTTCAGTCATTTTGACTGTGGCCATGCTGGGGGAATAAACGCAGACACATACATATAGACACATGGTGGTTGTCTACTCCTTATGCAGGGTTTGTCCACCTCCTGTACCTACACCTTAGAACCATCATGGCATCTGATGTGGCTTTTTAAACCAGACAATGTTTTGAAAAGGCACCTACCTACTTTACCTACCTACCTACCTACCTACCTACCTACCTACCTACCTACCTACATACATATATACATATACATGTATATATATATATATATATATATATATATATATATATATATATGACAGGCTTCTTTAAGTTTCTGTCTTCCAAATCCACTCACAAGGCTTTGGTCAGCCTGAGGCTATAGTAGAAGACACTTGCCCAAGGTGCCATGCAGTGGGACTGAACACAGAACCATGTGGCTGAGAAACAAGCTTCTTACCCCACAATCATACCTGTGCCCATGTGTATGCTTAGAAATTATTTTCATGCATGAAAGTGCTTGTGCTGCTTGTATTTTGTTTTCCATTTCCCCACCACCACACACACACACACACATCAAAATATCTGCCAGAACATGTTATTGTTTTATAATGTGAAAATCAATGGAAAACAAATTTTGTGTTGTCATATTTTTCAGCATCATATCAACTCATAAAAAAAGCTGGCCAAAATCAGTACTGGGTTGGGGAGGGGCATTTGAAAAAAATATTCATTAATTTTCAAAAAAAATTTTTTCATAAAAAGCTTTCCACCAATATTTGCAAGGATGTGTTAAAAAAATTTTGAAAAATTTCCATCAAAATAGAGGAAATCCAATTCATGTGTGTGTGTGTGCTATTCTGAAAGTTCACCAAGGCATTTTATTGTGAAAATTACCCTGCAACGACAAGATTTTCAGCTATTATATACATACATACATACATATATATATATGTACACACACACACACATATATACACATACATATATATATATATATATGGCACTCCAGCACTCTGTTGGTTACAATGACGAAGGTGGTTCCAGTTGATCTGGTTAACAGAACGGCCTGCTTGTGAAATTAATGTGCACTCCACAGACACGTGTACCCTTAGCATAGTTCTCAGGGAGATTCAGTCTGACACAAGATGTGACAAGGCTGACCCTTTGAATTACAGGTACAACTCATTTTTGCCAGCTGAGTGTGGACTGGAGCAATGTGAAGTAAAGTGTCTTGCTCAAGCATACAATGCATTGCTAGGAATTGAACTCATGACCTTGTTGTGATCATGAGCCAGATACATCATGGACTCCCCTATTGTTAAACAATGTTTGAGGGTTCTGCAATTCCTTGAACAACCACACAGGCGATTTGTTTATAGTGATCAAATGTTTGTGCTCACATAAGCGCACTCCCTTCACCAAACTGACATTACCTGTACAGGTGTGCACAAGTGTGTCACACATCAGATGTCAAAATGATCACAGAGCAACATAAAATAAAGTGTTTCACTCAAGAACTCAATGCAATGCCTGCACTGGGAATTATATGGCCATGTGGTAAGAAGCTCACTTCCCAACCATATGGTACTAGGTTCAATCCCATTGCATAGCATCTTGGATAACTGTCTTCTACAATAGTATTGGGCTGGCCAAAGTCTTGTGGGTGGGTTTGGTTGATGGAAACTAAGAGAAACCTTTTGTGTGTTTGTGTGTGTGTGTGTGTGTATGTTTCTGTTTGTGCTTCCCCCTGCCGTCTTACTGCTTGACAACTGATTTTGGTGTGTTTACAGCCCTGTAACTTAGTAGTTCAGCAAAAAAGACCAATATAATAAGTATCAGGTTTACAAGAAAAAATAATGTTCCCTTGACTAAAGCTTTTCCAAGGCAGTGCTCCAGGATGGCCACAGTCTAATGACTGAAACAAGTAAAAGACGGAAGATACACACATGCACACAACGAATATATGTGCCGCTGGACTGACAGCGAGGTCGTTGCCAGTGCCGCTGGACTGACTCCTGTGCAGGTGGTACGTAAAAAACACCATTTGAGCATGGTCGTTGGCAGTACCGCCAGACTGGCCCTTGTGCCGGTGGCACATAAAAGCACCCACTACACTCTCAGAGTGGTTGGCGTTAGGAAGGGCATCCAGCTGTAGAAACTCTGCCAAATCAGACTGGAACCTGGTGTTGCCATCCGGTTTCACCAGTCCTCAGTCAAATCGTCCAACCCATGCTAGCATGGAAAGCAGACGTTAAACGATGATGATGATGATGATGATATGTATGCATATGTAGATGTATGTATGTATGTATGTATGTATGAGTATGTATGAGTATCTATCTATATATCTATAGCTATATATCTCTCTGTCTATATACATAGATGTGTATATATATAAATATATATATATATATATATATATATATATATATATATATATATATATATATGTATGTATATATATATAAAGTATATACATATATACATAGATGTGTGTATATATATATATATATATATATATATATATATATATACATATATATACATATATTTATGTATGTATGTATATATATATATATACATATATACATATATATATATATATATATATATATATATATATATATATATATATATATATATATATATATATATATATATATACACACACACACATACACATACATATATGTGTATGTGTGTGTACTTTAGTGAAGTTTCCCAGGCGCAAAAAGCTTTCTGCGTCTGTGAAGCTTTTGGCTACGTAAATCCGTGTAAAATGTTCCTACAAATATTTAACCTCTATGCTTTGTTGTTGAGTGCTTTTTTTTCTTTCATTTGTAACTTATCTATGTGTGTGTATGCATGTGTGTATGCATACACACACACGTGCACATACTTATATATGCACACACCTGTATATATTAACGTGCATGTATTTGAAATAAACAGGAGTACATGAAAACAGTGAAAAATTTGAACTCATGCCTATAAACAGTACCTAAAGCTAAAGAAAATCAGTTCACAGTGAAATATCAAAATCACTGCTGACCTCTCTATCTGTCTGTCGCTCACACACACACACACACACACACATTCAAATGTGTGTGCACATGCACACACATACACACACATGCGGGCATGTATTTTATTTTTATAACAGAATACTGTTAAAATGTTATCAATGGTTTCATGCAAATATATTTGCAATTATTTGATTGTAATTTGAGTAATAATGGTTTCACTTTATGTGAAACCATTTATTTCTTATAACAACACCCTACTAATAGGCGTGGGTGTAGCTGTATAGTAACAAACTTGAGAGCTATACCAGGTAGCTAGAAGGGAAACTAGGTGACAGGTTTGACTAAGGGAGAGGAGGAAAAGAAGTTTCTCAATGTTCTGAGGTTTGGGGACCAGGTTGCTAAACACTGAAAAACATGGGAACTTCAAGGACATTTCAGATCATGTTCATGATATGGCATGATATTGCTGCAAACTGATTGGTTGATAATCAGGATAGACTTGAATGTGACCTATGCATGGTATGGACCTGACTACTGAATATTTGTGGTTTGATTCTAGGTCTCACTATACAAAGTACAGGCATGACTGTATGGTAAGATGTCTGCTTCCCAACCACATGGTTCTGTTCTACTGCATGGCACTTTGGGCAAGTGTCCTCTACTATGTCCTTGGGCTGGCCAAAGTCTTGTGAGAGGATATGATCGACAGAAACTGAAAGAAGCCCATCGTATACAGACATACATACATAGATATATATGTGTGTGTATATATATATATATATATATATATATATATACATATATATATATATATATATATATATATATATATATATATATATATGAGTGTATATATATATATATATCTATATATATATATATATATATATATATATATATATATATATATATATATATATATATATCCTTCGTTTTTCCCTTCTTTGGACTTTCCTTGTTTCTGACGAAGAGCTCCGCTCGAAACATCATATTCTCTCACTTTCCTTTCCCGAGTGTCTAGTAACACAATCTGTATCATGTCCTCATGTTGTTTTTTGTTGTTGTTTTTTTGTCTTTTTCCTTTTTTGAACTTATATATATATATATATATATATATATATATATATATATATATATATATATATATATATATATTTATATATATATATATACACAAGGTAGCCCAAAAGTAGGTTTACAGGTATCATGTGGGCACTTCAAATTTCTTTGGAAACATTTTATTACATTTAAATTTCAGTTACAAACTGAAAAGGGAGCTTGACAAAATTAATTAAATTAGCATAGAATAATGGTTTCATATTTTTTCATAATTAAGATCTAAACTGTTAATATATAAATGTGAAAGAGATAGTCGAATAACTGTAAACTTACTTTTGGGCCAGCCAGTATATATATATCAATTTAAATAAGAGCTATAACGCGATCCATTGTAAAAAACTTTTTAATGGCCTATGAACATTTTGATGCAATATCCCGACTCACTCCTGTATGTTATAAAATATGGAATATAGTATCTCCTCAGGGCCAGATTTGATAAATATGATAGACATATTTTTGGTAGAGATCTATAAATACAAATATATATATACACACACACACATATATATATATATATATATATATATATATATACATATATATATATGTATGTATGTAGATATGTATGTATGTATGATGGACTCTCCCAACAAATATGACGTATGAGTGTTCAGTCTTTGCCGAATGACCGGTACAAATGATTTTGTTTATAGTAATCAAATGTACGTGCTGTACATTAGCTCACTCCCGCCATCAAATCAACGGTGTACCACGTGTGAGATGTTGAAGTGATTGCAGAGCAATGTAAGATGAAGTGTTTTGCTCAAGAACACAATGCACCACTTGGTCTATAATTGGAACCACAATCTTGCTCTTGCAACTGTGAGTGCAATACTGTGTGGTAAGAAGCTTGTTTCCCAACCACATAGTTTTGGGTTCAGTCCCACAGCATGGCACCTTGGGCAAGCATCTTCTATTATAGTTTCAGGCCAACCAAAGCCTTGTGAATGAATTTTGTAAACAGAAACTGAAAGAAGCCTGTTGTATATATATCTATGTGTCTCTGTGTCTGTGTTTGTCCCCACCACTGCATGACAGCTGGTATTGGTGTGTTTATGTCCCCATATCTTAGCTATTCTGCAAAAGAGCCTGATATAATAAATACCAGGCTTTGGAAAAAAATGTCAGTTCAGGGATCGATTCCTTTTAATAAAAATTCTTCAAAATGGTGCCCTGGCATGGCCACAGACTGATAACTGAAACAAGTAAAAGATGAAAAAGTAGTAAATGAATTATCTATCTCCCAGTGTGATGTCCATCATTAGCTCTTAAGTCCATCTGAGGATGGGGTACACATGCAGTGTGTCAGATGATGGTTAACCTGAAGCATTGAAGTCACAGTCAAACTGATCCTTCCAAAAATTAATAGATATGCTCTCTACTGAAAAGTATTGAGTTAGTTAAAACCTTAGCCATTGCTAGGTTTACTTTGACCCCTCTCAATTCTAGGTCTGCTTTTCATGCCTGGAATTTCCTCTTTGATTCCACTAAAAATTCAGCTACAAGAACTAGATCATGAGCATACAGAAGTTCCTATTGATAGCCAGTCTTAAATTCCTCTGTAATGGCCCATAAGACAATAATGAATAAGAGAGGACTGAAGACAAAGCCTTGATGGACTCCTGCTTTGATGCTAAATTCATCATTAAAATCGTTATTGACTTTCACTTTACTTACTGCCATCTTGCTTTACACTTACAAGACATGGACCCTAAATTGAAAAGACCTAAAAAAGCTAGGGTGTTTCCAACAAACCAAGCTCTGGCAGATTCTCAGCATCAAATGGCAGGACCAATGAACCAGCAATGGAGTCTACAATCACTAAGAAATGTTGAGAATTGAAGCTGCCATGCTCAAGCCTCACCTCGGGTGGTCAGGGTATGTCATCTGGATGGTTTTTACAAGACTCCCACAGACCATCCTCTACAGCGAGCTCGTCAATGACAAATGACATTGAGGAGCACTAAATTGACAGATTCAAAGACCAACTGAAGTCTTCCCTCCTTCAAGCCAGAATCAGCCTAAACACATGGGAGACAGAAGCTGCCAACCATCCATCCTGGGGAAAAGTAATTCATTTCGGTTATTCCACTTTGGAGGGGAGGAGAAAGCCTAAAGAAGAAGCAAAAAGAAGGCAATGCAAGACCTGGCAATTCCAACCAAGACCATCACCCACCCTGCCATGTGATCAATGCCTGAGACTATTCCATTCTCACTTGGCCTTCTGAGCTGTGTCATGTTTAAGCATCATAGAGGTGCTGGATGAATCAAACTCAGACAGGAGTGGTGCCAATGATGATTTGTACACAAGTGACTCATCTACACTTAATTTCATTAGTGAAAACCAAATTGTGTTACTATGCCAAATGCCTTCTCTAAGTCAGTGCCAGGAACAGGGATTTACTCTTAGCTAATTGTTTCTCCTGCTGTTACTCACTTTACTTTTGTGCTACCTCTTTTGGGCACAGAGCCAACAAGGGCTACTCTGTTACAGATCAGTTATGCTAAGGCTCTTTCTGTAACCTTCATAACCTGATCTAGTACTTGGATTTCCTCTCTAAGGCAACTCTTTTGCCTGTGTAGTAATTTTTGTGATAATACTGCTATGTCAGTCATTGGATTTGACAGCTTCTTGCATAACTTCTATTAACTATCTGGGTGTTAATCATATATCCAACTTCACCAGATGTTTTGAGCTTTTCTGCAACTATTCCTGATGAATCTATGGCTTTCCTTCCCTTCATGCCCTTAATTGCTTTATTAATGACTTGTAGGGACACTGTATTTTGTCATACAACTGAAACAGAAAATACATAACAGAAACTTGCCGCAAGGTGAGCTCACAGCAGGAGAGACCTTCAAAGGAAGAATTCACATTCGATAAGTGTTTCAGCCCTTATACATGACTCTCTACAAGAGCCAGGCCCACACAGGTCATGACTCCTAGGTTCCTTCTGCTGCTTTCCAAAATCCTGTCTCCAGTGGGATTTGAACCTGGGTCATCCCCACTCATTGACTGTTTTTTTTTTAAAGTTGCATTAGAGATCTGCATAGGGGAAGGTTGATCTGAAGGTTTGCATTGGGGATCTGGATTGGAGTAACTTAGGAAAACTTACCAACAGCCTTAACCAAAAAATAAGGGGCCTGTCCCTTCTAGGTTAACTCTAACCCTAACCCTAAACCCTAACCCTAAAACCCTAACCCTGACCCTAAAACCATAACCCTAACACCAACCCTAATCCTAATCCTAGCCCTAACCCTAACACTAACCTTAACCCTAACCCTAATCCTAACTGTAAAACCCTAACCCTAACCCTAAAACCCTAACCGTAACACCCTAGTGGAAATCGTGCGGGTGTTAATCTGAAAAATTACCAAACCCTTTTTGTGGTCTGAAAAACGGGTTGGGGGGGTGGGGGTGGAAGCCTCGGAAATTTTACCCATTTATATTGTGTAACTCACTGAGAAATTGTTACATACACCTCTTTGTTTCATTGTTGTTAAATAAATGGATTGTCAATAAACCTTTTTCTTCGGCATGAAATATAAACAAAACTCTTTCGCTCCCAAAGTAGTATATGTGCGTGTGTGTGAGAGTGAGAGGGGGGAGAAAGATGAACGATTAAAAATAAATAAATGATTTGTTAGACGCTTTCTGTTTCCCTCTTCCACTTTTTCGTTCCTTTTTTTTTATTACACGCTGGCAAATAAACTCTGTCCTGGTTACAAACATTTTCTTTGCTTAGACGCTTTCTGTCTCCCTCTTCCACTTTTTCTTTCCATTTTTTTTTTTGTTAGATGCTAGCAAACACTCTGTATCTCCCCCTCTTTTTCACACGTGTACGCAATTTGACTTCGCCATGTCAACAAACTTCAAAATTGGTAAAAGTTATGGTTGAAAATCGATTTTCATAGCTATACGCAGGTACCTCTGAGAGAAAAAGTTGACGAAAATTCAGATAGGGTCATGACAAATCTCCTCCTAAAATTGGAGCGACATGTGTGCTAATTTGTGGACATGCATAAAGTACAATCACGTACACACACACACACACACATCCTGCCTTATATTTATATGATTTTTTATTTTTTAATTTTTTATTTTGTTTCTGATTTTACCTTACTTTCAATCTCATTCATTCTTTCCATGCACCTATCCCATTTCCGTCTTCTCTCTTTTTTCTCTTTCTCTCCTTCTTTTCTCTCTTCTCTCTTTTCTATCCACTCACTCACAACCCACTTCTGTCTATCTTGATGTCCGTCTTTCTCACACTATATACCCATGCGGGTATATAGCTAACCACTTCAACATGACCACATCATTCAAAATACTGCCAAAATTCTGCCTGGATTTACCTGGGACTAAGCATAAGGACCTATACCTTCACAGAAGTATGGACCAACCTCCATACACTTTGGAAAAAGATAAATTGTAAACTTTTATTATCCTGTTTGTATTCTTATACCTAATTTTACTCTTTATTCTTTTATTTTATTCAATATAAACTGTGAATTTCCCTCACTTTGTCTCTGATGACAGAATACCCAGTGTATGGACATGCTAGCCTATCACTTGGGATATCTCAGAAACAGCTGTAAGACTTCAAATTAACCTTACCCTAATTAAAATACTATAAATAACTTGAGATACTCGTCTTGCCTTGGTTTTGATGTCCTTTTCCTCTAATGTATATATATAAACATATATATAAACACATATATATATATATATATATATATATATATATATATACCAGAACTAGAGAAGAAGTTTCAGGTGTGGAAGCAAGGTCTAGAATCAAAAGGTCTTAGAGTTAATCTAGCAAAAAACAAAGTCTTAGTAAGTAGGAAAGCAAACAAACCACAAATCCCCTCAGATAGATGGCCCTACTTGATCTGTAGGAAAGGTGTTGGCAAAAATTCCATAAGATGTGCCCAGTGCAAGCTATGGACACATAAGAGGTGCAGCAATTTCAGAGGAAAGTTAATTGGGAAAATAGGTTTTGTGTGTGAAAGGTATTCAGGTACAATATATATTGAAAATGTACAGAAAATAGACTCCAAATGCCAGTGGGGTAAGCTAGAGGTAGTAGATAGCTTCCATTATCTGGGTGACCAAGTCAGTAGTGGAGATGGATGCACCGAGAGTGTAGCTTCAAGAATGAGAATAGGCTGGACAAAGTTCAGAGAGCTCCTACCTCTGTTTACAACAAAGGGCCTCTCTCTCAGAGTGAAAGGTGAACTATATGATGCCTGTGTGCAAACAGCTGTGCTACATGGCAGTGAGACATGGGCTATGACTACCGAAGACTTACATAGGTTAGAAAGACACGAAGCTAGTATGCTTCACTGGATATGCAATGTCAGTGTGCATGTATGACAGAGTGTAAGTATCTTGAGAGAAAATAATTGTTTCGCTAATCCAATAACAATAATACAAAGTATGTAGCCCTTAAAACGGTTTTTTGTGCATTTACAGAGAATACCGAATTGTCTTACACAGGATTTTGTTTTTAGAAATTCCCAATAAGTTATGAATACCTAAATTGTGAAGTCAGTTATGTAATAACATGAAATTAGTTACCCGATAGTAAGAATTCAAATAAAGGGCTTTAATGCGTTCCCAGAGTATACAAAACTTAGGAGGAAATACTAATAAGGTATGTATACTAAAATCATGAAGCATGTTACGTAATAACTGGCTAATCAGATATGAGATAGTAACAATTCAAAGTAAATAACTCTGAAAAGGGCTTTTGTGTGTTTCCAGAGAATATTACCCTCAGGGGCGCTAGTGTTGGTATATTTGTGAATAAGTCACTAACTGAAATAAGCGGATCTATTGTTTATGAAAATACTACTTACTTGTTTAAATTGCAAAAATAACACTAACAGTTCAAATACAAAGAAATAAGCATACTTAATTTCATTTTTACCAAATAATTTAGGAAAATGAATGGGTTATTTCCCTTGGATATATATAAGAATCCCTTCTAGGAGCCCTATTATCGAGTTTTCCAACAATCTGAGCATGCCACGAGGTTTCCAGACATGAGTTCAACTTCCGTATCAAGTTTCCTCAAAATCGATAAAACGATGTAAGAGTAGTTAGCTAACAACTGCACAAACACACCCACAGAATTTCCCACATATGTAGTATATATATATATATATATATATATATATATATATATATATATATATATATATATATATATGTCTTTATATTTTCGCCCACACACTCCTGTGCATACATGTGCATATAAGCATAGGCACACATACATTAATACATGTATACCCATAGTCTCCTATTCACATGCATGCACACACATATATCCATGCTTACACATACACGTGCATATATATACACACACACACACACACACACACACACACACACACACACACACATATATATCAGGGAGATTTATATATCTACACAAACAAATAGATACTTTCATGGACTGTATACACATGGGTAAGCACCCATACATATAAATAGGGAAATAAGCAGATTTTGACTGGGAGTTTACTGAATTATTATTACTTATTATTCATAATACTATTATTTGACAGTGCTGGGTCTAGAGATTACATATAGAGAGGTAGAGAGAGATACAACTGGACAAGCATAAATAGGGAGAGAAAAGAAAAGAATGTACTCTGCTATGAACAGACACTTAGGTAGGGTGGAAGAAAATGAAAGGGTGGAAACTCCCTGAATTATTATTATTATTATTATTATTATTATTATTATTATTATTATTATTATTATTATTATTATTATTATTATCATTATTTCACAGTGTCTAATCTTGAAAATGCATATTTGGTGCAGTGGGGACATCTCAGAATTTTCTCAGCATGCTTGTTTACCAAGTTTTCATTACTCTGCAGGATGCATAAGGCTTCCTCAAGGCAAAGGTCGCATGTGCTGGATAGCGTACTGCATGAGTGTGCATTTTTTTTATTATTGACCATTTCGTTTGGTATTTGATTTTTCCATCCTTCAGTCTCCATATTAGGTTTGCTAGTGAAGTTGTGTGTTGTCTGATTACCTTTCAGAATGATGAGATATGGCTGCGACAACGAACCTTAAATTGGTTTTTTGAGGCACCTATGGATGAGTATTTTTGTTGTGATGCAGTGATTGTGCATTTGTATATTATGTTTGTTTGGACACAGTGGTACATGAGCAGACATGCGAACTTCTTGCGACAGGTGCAGTTATTTGTACTATTTTTATTTTTGTATTTTATCTGGTGCTTTTTTGTTTTTGCTTTTGTAATGCTCCGTTTGATTGTCAGTGTCTAAAGCATTCCTGATGCTGCATTCTTATTTGTTAATTCTTTTTTGAGTTTTTGTTTTGATCTTATTGTACTTGTCGGGGACATTATCTAAGTTTTTCTGATTTTCGTTTTGTTTATTTTTGTTTTTGATCCTATATCCTGTGTCGTTTTGATCTGTATGTTCATTGTCTGCAGGCGTTGTTTGCATTTTTATTTTCTTATTGTTGTATTTATGTATGTGGTACTTCATGTTGTTAGATGCTGCATACGATATTTTCAATGTATGCTTGTATAATAAAGCTGAAGATGTGTGTCTGTGTGAAGCCTTTTAAAAAGTTTATAGAAATCCACATTTTCCACTTTTTCGTTAAAATTTTTTACATCAATGGAATTTTCTCGATCTGAACTTTCCAGTGCAGTAATTAGATTTTTAAAATTCCGTTTACTTTGTGTGATTTAAGGGAGATTTGGCTGTTGTTTCTAACAACTTTTATATTTCTTCCCTTCTACCTGTACCGGCGTTCTTACACATCGATCACGCGGTCAACATATAATATAGAGAGTAAGAGTAAAAGAGGGAGAGAGAGAGAGAGAGAGAGAGAGAGAGAGAGAGAGAGAGAGAGAGAAAGTGAAACATACAAAGTTATAGATTAAACTTTCCTCTTAGTATCTTTTACCTATTTTTCATAACATAGATACGTAAAAACACACACAACCACACATACGCGATCTGTGACAACAACATACACATAAACACATACACACATCCACATTATAGATATAAGATTTACTTTGTGTGTGTTTCTTATATAAACATGCGCACGCATTGATATTTTATAACTGTCTTCCATTCTCCCTTACTCTCTTTCTCTCTCTTCATTACTCCCATTCTCTATTCCTTTCTCCCCCTCTCTCTATCCCTCTTCTTCTCTCTCTCTCTTCTCTCTTGCTATCTCAAACGCATACACGCGCACAAAACATTCACTGCAATATAACTCATGTTCGTCAATGTTTGGTAAATATGCCACGATTTTCACTAGGGTGTTAGGGTTAGGGTTTATGTATCACTTTCTCTCTCTCTCTCTCTCTCTCTCTCTCCCTCTTTTACTCTTACTCTCTATATTATATATTGAGCGCGTGATCGATGTGTAAGAACGCCAGTACAGGTAGAAGGGAAGAAATATAAAAGTTGCTAGAAACAACAGCCAAATCTCCCTTAAATCACACAAAGTAAACGGAATTTAAAAATTTTACATCAATGGAATTTTTTTCGATCTGAACTTTCCAGTGCAGTAATTAGATTTTTAAATTTCCGTTTACTTTGTGTGATTTAAGGGAGATTTGGCTGTTGTTTCTAGCAACTTTTATATTTCTTCCCTTCTACCTGTACACACAATCATTGACTACAATATAACTCATGTTCGTTAGTGTTTGGTAAATATATCACAATTTTCACTAGGGTGTTAGGGTTAGCATTTTAGGGTCAGGGTTAGAATTTTAGGGTTACGGTTACGGTTAGGGTTTAGGGTTAGGGTTAGGATTAGGGTTAGTGTTACGGTTACGGTTTTAGGGTGAGGGTTAGGGTTTTAGGGTTAGGGCTAGGTTTTAGGGTTAGGGTTTAGGGTTAGTGTTAGGGTTAGTATTAGTGTTAGGATTAGGGTTAGGTTTAGGGTCTTAGGGTTAGGTTGGGTAATCGTGCGGGTGTTAATCTGAAAAATTACAGAAATGTGAAAACTACCGACCCTGTTTAGTATATACATAGATTATGCCTCCAAAGAAGAGAGTTTTCTGGGGAAAGAAAGCAACCAGTTTAAAATGACAGGAACAGACTGCAGCAATTCACCACATTTCAGAAGCTACTTTGAACATAATGCAAAATGGTGCATCAATATCTACTGCCCAATCTGATAGAATTCTGGCAGAACTGTGTAGCAACAGATCGCCAGCAATTACTTCATCAGAAATTGCCGTCCTAGCTCCTGCTAAAAGAGATTACCCTACTATGTATAATCAGAGCAGCGCAAAAAGTTGTTTTGCACAAGCATTTCTATAGCCAATTAGACTGATGAAATTTACTTACGCTTAATAATGTTATGCAAAACAGCCTTCAGACTTTCCCTATTAATTTCATCGTCTTATGAATTATGAACATATTTACATCATAAGGGTTTTTTGTTGTAAGGCTTTCTTTTTTAGTTGATTTTCACCTAGCAAGACTTATCGTAGATGGCGTAATAAGTCACACCCGGACAACGTCGGGTTATACTGCTAATACATACATATATTTATATAATAAGTGTGTATATGTGTGGGTGTGTGTATGTATATATATATATATATATATATATATATATATATATATATATATATATATACATACATAGATACATATATATATATATATATACATACATAGATACATATATATATATATACACTCATACATATATAATTTATATATGAAACACCCACTTATAGATGTGCTCACATATCTGCATATCAGAGAATCAGAGAGAATAAACATCCTATGTATTGAGATAATTATATCAAAACAATGAAGCTGTTTGTAAAATACTATGGATGGTTCATGAATTATGTTGTTTATAGTTCTTCAGGCATCTTGTTGTTATTGTTGTTGCTGACCTTCTTCTCCTTCACCCACCTGTCTCCTCCTCCTTCTCCTCCCCACATAGATACATACATACATACATACATACACACATACATATATATATATATATATATATATATATATATATATATATAAATAAAAGATGGAGGTGGAAATAGTACAGAAGTAAGTCTCAGACATTTCAATTTAAGAGAGAATTTAATAAAAATGATTTTTAAAATTATATAAAGAAAATATTACCGGTTTTGATGTTTCTCATCTTATCAAATATTAGTAAAAATTTAGAAAAATTTCAAGTAAAAACAGTTTATCTTCTGCCTGGAGGTCAAGAAAATGTCTGGAGATTTTTCGTTGAAGTCTTCTTTAAAGAGAGTGAGAGAAGGGGTGTCTATTGTCTAAAAGAAATCTTTGTGTATTCTTGCCAAGGGAGTGGCTAAAACGTATTTATTGGATGGGTTTTATGCCCACCTCTGTGTGCGTATGTTTTTGCACGCACGCGTGTGTCTGTGTGTGTGTGTATTGTGGTGAATGTCCTTTCAATGTTTTGAAAAATGACCAGCTGTGAGTTGATAAGTGTGTATGTTGTGAAGAGTGTCTTGTTGAAGAAAGCATAAATGGCCTTTGGAAGAGACCCACCCAAACTACCCAGACCTCTCAGAACCCCAACAGGACTGCAACACAATAGCAACTACAACAGACCCCACCTCCTCAATACACTCATCATCAAAACCACCCTACAGACCCACTCAAAACAGTTCAACAACAAAGAGCAACCACACTCAAAGTTATATTCCTTTTTTAGCACAAGGACAGAAATACCAGGACACACATTGGCCCTCCTACATGAGAAACCAAAGGTAATTAGCCTTTCAAAAAACCATTAACTGACACCCAAATAGAAATTCTAAGTAAGGAAGTGAAGTTTAAACTCACACCACAAAGACCAAACTTCCCCAAACTGAAAAATGACATTGCAGAATTCTGCCGAAAACTCAGGCTGGCTAAATACTCCATCAACAATTCTAACAATGAGGACGAATCACTAGCCAAAAACAAAAGCAACTTTTGCCCAAATAAAGGGACTGGACTCCTACTGTGAATACATTATGGATTTCCCCTTTGAAAGATTTGAACGTAGAAACATAAATCAAACTTTACAAAGCATGAATGAAAGAATCTACTGGACTTGTAAGAAAATATAGATATAACTATTAAAGAAGCCGATAAAGGAAGCACTGTCGTTATCATGGACACAAATTACTATAAAGACTTAGCACTTACAATGCTAGAGGACAATAACTATTATGGAAAAGCAACCCACTATAAAAAGTAAAATATAATGGAAAACTTCACAACTCTTTTAAAGAAGTGTAACAAAAGCTTAACCAGCAAAGAAATTGACTATTTATTCCACTTCAAATGCAAAACGAGCAACTTTTATGGTTTACCAAAAATCCATAAATGCAAAAGGATAAAGGATGCCTGTAAATCCTCAACAGGCGCAGGAGTGGCTGTGTGGTAAGTAGCTTGCCTACCAACCACATGGTTCCGGGTTCAGTCCCACTGCGTGGCACCTTGGGCAAGTGTCTTCTACCATAGCCTCGGGCCGACCAAAGCCTTGTGAGTGGATTTGGTAGACGGAAACTGAAAGAAGCCCGTCGTATATATGTATGTATATATATATATATATGTATGTGTGTATATGTTGTGTATCTGTGTTTAGGTCCCCGTAACCTAGCGGTTCGGCAAAAAGAGACCGATAGAATAAGTACTAGGCTTACAACGAATAAGTCCTGGGGTCGATTTGATTCGACTAAAGGCGGTGCTCCAGCATGGCCGCAGTCAAATGACTGAAACAAGTAAAAGAGTAAAAGAGTAAAAGAGACAAATACATACAGCTAACACCTCCAGATGATCTAAAATTGAGACCAACCATAGCAGGCCCAGCATGTGAAACACAGACTCAGCAACTTCTTGGACATCCTCTTAAAGCCCTTCCTAAAACATACAGAACTACATACAAGATGACTTAGATGTGCTAAATCATCTGCCAAAAACGGTAAATAAACATACAATTTTTACTTCATTTGATGTTCTCAACCGATACACCAACATTCCCCATGATTATCGAATAACTGCAATCCAATACTGGTTAGACACTCACCAATCTGAACTTCCAAAATGCATAGGAAAAGAATTTATCATTGATGGGCTCAGATTCATACTTGAAAACAACTTTTTACCTTCAATGGGTCGGATAACCACAAAACATCAGGAACGGTGATGGTTGCGAAAGTAGACCCCCACATATGCCAACTTAGTCATGGGATTCCACGAACAAAAATCTACAACCAATCTCTTCTAATATTTGGTGATATGTTCCATACACAACTCAGAAACAATTGGAAAAGATACCTGTATGATTTATTTTATGGCAGGAAAATACTGACAAGTTAACTGAATTCAAAAACATGATAAAAACCTCAGCAATAACAGTGGAGTTTAACCTCAAAGAACTTGCCTTTCTGGATATCCTAATCAAAAACCAAGATGGGAAAATAGAAATGGGCATACTCTACAAACCCACCGACTCCAAACAGTATCTTCTTTTCACATGTCATCCAAAACACACCAAACTCAACATTCCCTTCAACCTGGCAAAACGGATTTGTACCTTAGAATCAGAATCATCCAAATGTGAACAAAGACTAGAGGAACTGAAGGACACACTTATCCAAAGAGCCTTCCCTCCTGGCATAATCACCAATGGAATAAACAAGATGGAACAAATTGATATCAATGAACTTAGGAAAACAAAAAGCAAAAAAAGGAAAAAATGTCTTACCATTCATGTCAACCTTCAATCCCAGGAACACTGAAATATTTGATCACATCGACAAAAACCTCCCCATCTTAGAAAAACAACAAATCATCAAAAGCAAAAGGCAGCCCAAAACTCATTCTTATTGGAACAAAAAAAAAAACACAAGGAAACCCCCAACCCAATGGTCACAAAATGCAGAAGAACATTCTGCGGCACTTGCTGTTACCTAATTGAGGAGCCAGAATTTAAATTCAAAGATGACCAAAACCTTCAAAGTCAAGTCCAATCCCACCTGCAACATGGTAAACTTGATCTATGTAATCCCATGCAATGGTTGCCAACATAATTATATAGATCAGACGGGCGGATCATTATGCAACAGAGTGATGACCCATTGCCAACAGATCTGATACAAAAGCACAAGGAAAATTCCTTTAAGCAGTCGCATTGCAGCCTGTGCAGGAATGGTCTTACCAAATTTCAAAATATTTCCCCTCTACAAGTGCTCAGATTCCTTCAAACAACAAAGACTGAATAAAGAAAGACAATTTATCAACAAGTATGAACCATGATTAACTATAGACCCAACCGCAACCAATAAATAAGAACGGACTTAAAAAACAATTTTATATATATTATTATCATTTTGAAAAATACTTCCCATCATTTCCTAAATCATTTTTTCCAATATTCATATATGCCAGCACACACACACACACACACACACACACACACACACACACACACACACACACACACACACATACACAAATCATACACACATACACACATACACAAAAAAGAAAACATCAAAAACACATACACATACACACACACAAAACACACATACACTCACACGCATGCACACACATACACACACACACAAAAACACGCATACACTCACACACACATGCACACACAAACACACATGCACGCACAGACACATATACAAAAGAAAGCATCAGAAAACACACACACACACACACAAATACATACATACACACACACACTCACATGCACGCACACATACACACAGCTGGTGATCGTACACATACATACAGGTGGAGACATTCAAAAGAATACATCTAACCCAAAGAAAAATCCTAATTCTTTCTTCAACAAGATATTCTTCACAACATAGACACCTATCAACTCACAGCTGATCATTTTTCAAAATATACTGAAAGAACATTCAACACAACACACACACACACACACACACACACACACACACACACACACATACACGCACGTACACACACACACACAGAGGTGGGCATAAAACCCATTCAATAAAAAGATCTCTTTCAGACAATAGAGACCCCTTCTCTCACTCTCTAACTCCTTGAACTCTATACCAAACTATATTTAAAGAAGAGGCTGGATGTATCCTATCTATCTCTCTCTTCTATCTTTTCTCTTGTCAATGAAAATATTTCTCCAGCATTTGCTATTTTACCCTTGTTCAAATCCAACGACCCTCCATGTTTGTTTTTGCTTGGTTTCCTTGTATGTCTCCACTGTTGTGTTTTTGTTCCCAACTTTGACCCTCCATAAATCCCAAATCTTATTTTGGTATTTGTCGGAGCAACTGTCTTCGAAGACTCATATTGTCATTCAATGCTCGAAATGAGGAGTAGATAGGCAGCTGACAACTGATGAAGGGTCATTCTTTGTGTTACTTGTCCTGTTTTCCATTTGTTTCTCTTGCTGTTTGGATATCCAACTCATTTTTTTTTCGTATTTCATGTTGTTTACTGTTTGTGGCGTCCTGTACCCATATATGCATATATATGTATTATTTATATATATGCATATATATATATTATATATATATATATATATATATATATATATATATATTATTTATATTATATTTAAAGACTTCAACAAAAAATCTCCAGACATGTTCTTGACTCCCAGACAGAAGATAAACTGTTTTTACTTCAATTTTTACTAATATTTGATAAGATGAGATACATCAAAACCGGTAATATTCTCTTTATATAATTTTTAAAATCATTTTTATTAAATTCTCTCTTAAATTGAAATATCTACGACTTACTTCTGTACTATTTCCACCTCCATCTTTTATATATGAAAATTTGATTTGTATAGATCTCTAATCTTTTTTCAACTCTGCATATATATATATATATATCTATATATATATATATATATATATATATATATATATATATATATATATATATATATATATATATATATATATCTCACCGAGGCGATGACTACTGACCGAGACCTTTGGAAATGTGCTGTGCGTGAGAAGACCCGGCAAGCCAAGTAAGATCGTTGCCAGTGCCCCTGGACTGGTTCTTGTGCGGGTGGCACATGAGATGCACCATTTTGAGCGTGGCCATTGCCAGTACCGCCTGACTGGCTCCCGTAGGATTTTCGAGCGAGATCGTTGCCAGTGCCCCTGGACTGGCTTGTGCGGGTGGCACATAAAAGACACCATTTCGAGCGTGGCCGTTTTCGTGCGGGTGACACGTAAAAGCACCCACTACACTCTCTGAGTGGTTGGCGTTAGGAAGGGCATCCAGCTGTAGAAACTCTGCCAAATCAGACTAGAGCCTGGTGTTGCCATCCGGTTTCACCAGTCCTCAGTCAAATCGTCCAACCCATGCTAGCATGGAAAGCGGACGTTAAATGATGATGATGATGATGATGATGATGATGATATATATATATATATATATATATATATATATATATATGCACATACTTATGAATTAAGGATATAATGATTAAAATGATTATATTAGTGGCTAGCATATAAAAATTGACCATATTGGTAAAATTAATTCTTAGATATATAATTATGAAAATATAATTATAATTAAGGGTGCTGGAATGCCAGTGCCTGTATGCTAGAAGTAGGTGTTAAATACCTACAATCCACTCTAAATTTGTTCTGTCTTTATAACCCCAGGTCAAATGTGAGGTAATGAGCAAGAAGACTTACACAATTCATGCTTTGTAATAAAGATTACTTTGCAATCCTCAGCAGAAATACACCGATAAATATATAAGTGAAAAATTCATATACATACCGATAAATCTACTTGTACAGATACCAATGCATACATGCATTTCCCACATATACATTCCATAAATAGAGAATAA
>NC_142956.1:9481378-9491378 GCF_046866305.1 Octopus bimaculoides
CTCCCTCTAGATGAGTTCTTTTGTACCCAGCTGATAAGGACAACCAGTAACTTCTCTGTAGATCAGCCATTCTTTGGGCTAAGACCATCATATACACCACTGGATAAATCATTAAGCAAAATAAGCTTAGAGCATTGAGAGAAAGGGAGGCACCACAGGAATAGTAAATGGCTTACAGCATAAAAGAAATCACTTTTAAAATTGCTAAAGTAAAATTCAAAGTGTTTTGTATAATTTCGAAGTGTTCATGGTGTGATAGTGAGGATCTGACCAAAAATTTTGCAATTATAAAAATTAGGAGAAAACTTTTCAAATATAAATAAAGTGGAAGTATACAAAAATAAACATTATTTTCCATTTTACTATTAGTTTAGTTTCATTTTGGAAAATAAAAATCTATTTTATTTATATTTAGAATTACATATATATGAGGGCACCAAAATTTTTAAAGTCCTTAGGGCCTCTCTAGGTCTTAATCCAGGCCTGCATAAACCCCCGTAGAGGCGCATTGGCCCAGTGGTTAGGGCAGCGGACTCGCGGTCATAGGATCACGGTTTCAATTCCCAGACCGGGCGTTGTGAGTGTTTATTGAGCGAAAACACCTAAAAGCCCCACGAGGCTCCAGCAGGGGATGGTGGCAAACCCTGCTGTACTCTTTCACCACAACTTTCTCTCACTCTTACTTCCTGTTTCTGTTGTGCCTGTAATTCAAAGGGTCAGCCTTGTCACACTGTGTCACGCTGAATATCCCCGAGAACTACGTTAAGGGTACACGTATCTGTGGAGTGCTCAGCCACTTGCACGTTAATTTCACAAGCAGGCTGTTCCGTTGATCGGATCAACTGAAACCCTCGTCGTCGTAAGCGACGGAGTGCCTCTCTCTCTTAGTGCATGAACCCCCACCTGTTTATGTGTTGTATCTCATTCTTCAATGCCTTGGGCTAATAAAAGAAATTATTGTAAGTGCTTAGGGCTTTGATGGGTCTTAATCCAGCCCTGATCAAGGATCTTCTTCCTCTAAGTCAGTCCTTCTGTAACCAGCTTATGAAACAATATTTCCCTAATCATCTTTTAAGATCATCCGGTATCTTATTTCTATGTCTTTCCTAGATTTCTTTTTCTTTTTTAGTTTTCCAGCTGTCATTATTCATCTAAAGCATTGTCTTCTCATATAATGCCCAAGAAACTTAGCCTGAAACTCAATTATGTTAACAAGTTCTCTGAAGCTCTCTATTCTTGCTAAGGCTTCAATACATTATTTACGCTATTTACATTTAATGGATATTTGTCCTCATCTAGTTTGTTGTTAACACAACATTTCGGCTGATATACCCTCCAGCCTTCATCAGGTGTCTTGAGGAAATTTTGAACCTGGGTTCTCATTCCTAAGGTATTTTCCGATGTTGTTGTTATTATTATTATTATTATTATTATTATTATTATTATTATTATTATTTAGGTCACTGCTTGGAATTGAACTGGGAATTGTGGGGTTAGTAGCCTGTGCTCTTAACCACTATGCCATATGCCCACTGGAAGGTGTATCAGCTGAAATGTGTTAACAACAAACAAGATGAGGACAAATATCCATCAAATGTAAATAATGTACATAATTCCTCATCTCTTAAATATAGAACTGTAAGGTTTCGATGTTTGTCACTTTATTTGTAGAGGATATTTTTAGCATGTAAAAAGCCCTGGTGCTGGTGTCACATAAAAAGCACAAGTAATGGTGCTACATAAGAAATACTGATGATGGTTCCACATAAAAGTACTGGTACTAGTGCCATGTAAAAAGCATTGGGGACAGTGTCACATTAAAAACACTGGTGCTAGTACTATATATATATAAAAAGCACTGGTAATGATGCTACATAAAAAACACTAATGATGGTGTCACATAAAAAGCAGTGGTAACGGTGTCATGTAAAATTTCTCGTGATGGTACCATGTAAAAAGCATTGGTGAGAGTCAGTCTGTGTGTCTTTGGGTATCCTCCTTTTGACACTATGCGATAGTTCTGAGTATTGCTGTCATACAGGCTGTATCATTCATTTACAATTTTCTATGTCTGATCATGGGGAAACATTACCTTGCTAGGAAACAGGTGAGGGTTGGTGACTAGAAGGGCATCTAGCCATAGAAAGTTGGTTGTGTGAGCAGTGAGAGCTAGCAGTGACCTTCATGAGTCAGTGTGCCAAGTAAAATCACAGTGTTGACTTCACAAATTGTGAAATTCATGCTCTTGTGATCATGTGTATGCTGTAGTCTGCAATTTTGTCATGGACAGGAACAAAAGCCAACGTGAAATTTTGCATACAACTCAGGAAATCTGCTACAGAGACATTGAACATGCTTCAGTAAACTTACAGTGATGAGTCAGTGGGTCATACACAATGTTTTGAGTGGCACAAGTGCTTCAAAAGTGGACCGCTTCCTGTCGGCCTTGACACAATTACTGTGTCCTTAAGTTTGCGAAGGGGAGACAAGCTCCCCCACCCAGCCTAGCCAGCATTCAGGGACATGTTTCTGAGTCTTTGCTCGTCATCAGCCTGAAGTAGCTTGCCAGCTGGATAAAGAGGCCTGTCTCTCCTTCGCAAACTTATGTAAATCATAGTGAAGTTCATTCACTGATCAGCAAAATTAGAAATATAATATTTCTAAATCTCTCAGATATATATATATATATATATATATATATATATATATATATATATATGTGTGTGTGTGTGTGTGTGTGTGTGTATGTATGTATGTATGTACTCTTACTCTTTTATGCTTTTACTTGTTTCAGTCATTTGACTGCGGCCATGCTGGGGCACCACCTTTAGTCGAGCAAATTGACTCCAGGACTTATTCTTTGTAAGCCTAGTAGTTATTCTATCAGTCTCTTTTGCAGTCTCTTTTGCTGAACTGCTAAGTTACAGGGATGTAAATACACCAGCATCAGTTGTCAAGCAATGTTGGGGGGACAAACACAGACACACAAACATACACACACACACATATATATATATATACATATATACGACAGGCTTCTTTCAGTTTCCGTCTATCAAATCCACTCACAAGGCTTTGGTCAGTCCGAGGGCTATAGTAGAAGACACTTGCCCAAGGTGCCACGCAGTGGGACTGAACCCAGAACCATGTGGTTGGTAAGCAAGCTACTTACCACACAGCTACTTCTATATACATACAGAGAGAGAGGGAGAGAAAGAAGGAGAAAGAAAAAGAAGTGATAGTATATAGGTACCAGGAAGAAGGTTGAAAAAGGACATAATACCAATGGGGGAGTGTTACTTATGATTACAGCAGTTGGCACCTCATATCTAATTATTTGAATTTCACATTCTTAATTATCAGACAGGATACAAGATTAACTTTGTTGATCTATCTCTCCATCTCTCTCTCTCTCTCTCTCTCTCTCTCTCTCTCTCTCTCTATCTATCTATCTATCTATCTATCTAGCTAGCTAGCTATCCACCTATTTATCTCACATGTCTCTCTATTTCAGACAGATACATAAATTGATAAACAGATATACAGAGGGAGGAAGAGTGAGAGGGGGTGAGAGAGAGAGAGCTGTTTGAGATGAATTTCAAGCCAGATTTTGTAGACTATAACACAAGGAAGTACAAGGATATTTTGAAACAAATGTACTCTTGTCAGGGACTACGTAGTTGATAAGAGTTGTATACAAGTGCATATACACACATGCGTACAGACATATATGCATACACACACACATGCACACATGCACATACATGCACACACACACATACATATATGCATTCCAAAGAATGTTTTTTACACACAGACACACACATATATATATACATATATACACTCACACTCACACACACACACACATATATATATATATATACATATTATACATACATACGTGTATATATATATATATATATATATATATATATATACACACACACATATATGTATGTATGTATGTATATATATATATATATATATATATATATATATATATATGCGAGTAAAAATAAATACAAAAAAGGTGGGGTTTTTTGTATGATTGTGTATAGAGGAATATATTATTTTGCTTAAAAGAGTTCCAACACTGTCTGTTTTTTATGTTTTATTTATATTCCTGCAGAACTAATGTGGGGTATAGAATATGGAATATACAATATATAATATAATATACAATAAAATAAAATAAAAATGGATGGCACCATGAAAGAAAGTATTGAATGTAGATGAAATATTGAGTGTTCAATATAAAGGATCAAATATATAAATATATAAATATAAATATATAAAGGCGACTCAAGTTTCAGGGCTATTTCCCTTCGTCATGGCCGGTATGACAGACTTTAGATATATATGTATACACACACACACATATTTATATTTGTATTTACACAAATAGAACACTACAATAGTAAAAAATGTTTGCATCAAATAGAGAATTTCCTCTCGAACTAGACAGAAAGTGATAGAAATGATACTAAAACAACTGCAAAGATAACAACAAACACAAGTCACAAACATTCTCTGAATTCTGAAAGAAAATGGCCAGCAGTAAAAACATCATGACCACAACTACTACTATTAGTACTATAGTAGTAGCAGCAGAAGCAGCAGAAGCAGCAGTAGTTGTAGTAGTAGTAGTAGCAGTAGTAGTAGTAGTAGTAGTAGTAGTAGTAGTAACAAGTTTTCATAGTTTTCCCCATCCTCACCTTGCCTACTGTAAAGTGTCAAGAAATGACATGCTTGCATCAACCATTTCATTCAGATAATGAGACCATCACAGTTTAGAGAAGTTGACAGTCCTGGGAACTTTTATTGTTCCAAGGAAGTTGTAAAGGTTTCGTGAGAAAGTTTAATTTAAAAAAATTAATAACAGAGTGAAATTTAAAGACAGTCATGTTTTCAATATGTTCTCCAGGAAAATGATCGCTAAAACGGTCCAACATTGCTCATGGAGCACCTCAGGGACATCTGACTCAGCAACAGGTTGCCTCACTTTTGACATTTTCACTCCTTTCACCTCTCCATCCATCATCTCTCAGTCTTTGGCTTGACCTGCAACAGGAGATCATCCATCATTCACTATTCACTTTTAGAGGGAACAGAAGCTTATTTTCTTACTTAAAACGTACACACTCCTTGGTCTAAATTTGCCACCACACTTTATCTTGCACTTGTCATCAGCTGCTCCAGAATTGCTTATTGCCCTTTCTCTAAATCTCCCCACCTTTAACAACTCCCTCATGTCTTCCCCACCCTTTTATCTCTATCACCCTTCACTTATACACACATAGAGTCTCAACATACTAATACAGTTCCAATATACTCATAGACCTCACTTTGGACACCCTTTACCCAGACATTTACATCTTTCATTTACACATATACACAAACATGAAAACCTCTATTCACCTACCATCTTAACTCATTCACAAACATGCACCAATTTTCAGGTATACATATCCATATACACTTACCCACACACAAATGAAACACAAGCACCTATTCATCTCATACATACCCACAAACATCTATTCATCTCATACATGCATACACATAAATATGCACACACAATGTAGCTGATGAACTATAACAACATAGAAACACATGCATCCTAGTATCCAGTAATATCTTTCATGGCCTAGGGTAGTGGTGGATTTACAATATAGGGGCCCTGAAGCTTAAAATATTATGGGGGCCCCCTATACAACCAGCAACAGTAGGATAACATCCAACAAGGGTGAAAGAATTTTCCTGCCCTTTCAAGGAACTCCAGCCTTGAGGCCCTGGTAACCCAAATGGTGGAGTGGTGACATGGAGTCCTTAAAAATGTGCCTGACAGTGAGCCCGCTTTCCACCAGAAACAAGGTGTGAGTAATCACTGATATCTTTGTTGATGTGGTTGCTCCATGGCAGATCGCCACACTTTTCTTTACAAATTTAAGCACTACATTTCAGATTGTGATTCTCAAAGTCACTGGTTTGAACAAATATTTTCCAGACTATGCCTTATACTTTTAGAGTTATGAGGGCTGAAAATACATGCATGATGCATCATAGAATAAAGACATAAAACAACAAATACCACAGTTGATATAATCTACTTTTAATTTTATGTTTAAGATACATATGAAAATTACAAAATACTCTTTTTTCTGTTTTTTTTTTTTAGAGCAACATATTCCCTTACAGTTTTGTCAAATGAAAGCTTCCTTGCAATATCATTTTCTAGAGACAATATGCATAAGGAATTTAAGTGCTCTTCAGTCATGGTAGACTGATATTTATTGTTTATAAAGGAAAGCTTTGAGAAATTCCTTTCTGCTTCACAGCTTGTGATAGGCATTGTCAAGTACAGCTTAAGTGCAGTGGTAATATTAGGGGACACTTAAATTCTGCCAAGGTTGACTTTGCCTTTCATCCTTTCGGGGTTGATAAATTAAGTACCAGTTACATACTGGGGTCAATCTAATTGACTGGCCCCCTCCCCCAAAATTTTGGACCTTGTGCCTAGAGTAGAAAAGAATATTAGGAAACACTTCAATTAACTGTTGCTCATAACTAAGCTGAAGAACCTCTGTGCATTGCATTTTTGATGGGGGGTTTTCTTCTGTGTTTGAACTGATAACACTCATTTATTAATTTGTGGTCAATATCATCTTTTTAATGTGATATTATAAGATTGATACTGTTCTCATTAGATTCTGAATTATTCCTCAATTCTGAGAGGAACTTGAACCTTTTCGCAATCTGCTCATATGGGTCCATCCTGTTGCTTAACTGAATTATCAAGCAGTCATAGACTTGATTTAGAACTTCTATTCTAAATTTTTCAGCCCCTTTCAAAGAAGCCCTATCTCTTGTTCCATCTGCAAATTTCTTTGTAACTACATGTTTGGAAACCTCAGAATAATTGGAGGTGATATATTCACAGAAACCTTTTGCTACTGATTCATAGGGTGTAATCCTGTCGGCTGAATATTGTTGTAGTTCTTTAACAAATGAAAGCAAAGATGCTAGCAGAAGGTAACCTTCAAATACATCAGAACCAGCGGTTTTGGTGTTTCATACTTGTTTTGTTATTTCTAGCATTTGAAGAGACCTTCTAGGCTTAACTTCATGCACTGGTTGAAAATCACCTAATAAAAATTCTGGGGCCGATACATTCAACTAAAAATTCTTCTAAGCAGTGCCCCAGCATTACCACAGTCTAATGATTTAACAAGTATAAAGGAAAAAAAAAACACACAAAAAAAAAAAACCAAGTACATCACTCAGATGGTTGTGACTTGACTTTTAAAAAAATTCTGGGTTCCATATGGTTGTCTAAAATGACCACAAGGTGGTGCTCCAGGATGGTCGCAGTCTAATAATTGCAGCGAGTAAAAAGGAAAAAAAATTTTCTGGGGTTGATACGTTCAACTAAAAATCTTCAAGGCAGTACCCCAGTATGGCCACCAACAAATAACTGAAACAAGTAAAAGGGGAAAAAAATGAAAAATAACCGAAAAATATAACCGAGGGGGGTTTGTCCACTTTCACACTTTAACTATGGGGAGTTTTGTCCAAGGAGGTTTTGTCCAAGGAGGTTTTGTCCAAGGAGGTTTTGTCCAAGGAGGTTTTGTCCAAGGAGCTTTTGTCCTAGGTGGGGTTTGTCCTACACTTGTGTGGAGGACTTGCTCCATTATCCAGTTAAGATTGGAGATGTTTGCTTTTCAGAAATATTCAATTTGTAATGTGCTATTTTGTTTTTGAATAAATCTTAACTTTGTACTATAAGTTTCTTATTTTGAGAAAAATTTAATTTGTAATGTGCTGTTTATCACATTAAATGCATATTGACTGCTTAAAGCTATAAAATATGTGTTGTTTACTTGTTTTTTTTTTGTCATTGAGGTGGTTGTGAGGTGTGCTAAAAAGAACAGGTAAATAGGCCTTAAATCATGCACCCTTACAATTTATTATTTCTTTTTGCATAATTGTATGAAGTCCTGTGTGTAGAATACAAATTCGCAAAAATTGTTTGGAAATTCCAAAAAATATATACAATGTTATGAGGGGTTTATATGGCATTCTTGAAACCCTGGGCGGAGGTAAATCACATGGACCACACCCCTTTTGGGTTTTTGGTGGGGTGCTTTTGCTGCAGAAACCCATTTTTTCGACTGCGGAGATTCTGAATTTATAAAAACAAAAAAAAAAAATCGGTATTTAAAAATTTTAATCCCACCACCAATTTTTCATGTTTTTTAGAAATCTTTTTGGTGAAATAAGTAGAAAAATATGGAGATTATGATTCTGAAAAAAAAATTTGGTGCACAAAAGGGAAAACAAGTGATATTTTTTTTTATCCCATTATACATTTGTACAATAAAAAAAAATTCCTTTCATACATTTTAAATGACTGAATATGTCTCTATCTTTTCAAAATTCTAATTTCGTTTTTTCACTCATGCACTTGTGGTGTTTGGCTTTTTCTTCATAGAGAAAATACAATAAAGGAGAGAAAAGAGATTTTTTTCAAAAATAAGAGTTGGGAATGTTTCAGAATGTAAAATACAATAAAATGTTTCCAAACTAGTAAGGAAAAAAATAACGAGAAATCAGAAATTACTCATTCTGCCTCATTTTGCTATTTTGTCTGAAGAAAATGGTTAGATCTAAAAAGATAACATTTGAGCATATATGCAATAATTTTAAAGCCATATATATATATATATATATATATATATATATATATGGTAAATGAAAGACGGAAGATGGAAGAATTTCTATTAATTATGACAATTGTTTCAACACATTTAGCATCAATCCCTGGAGCATCCGGCAGTGCAGATGTGTTTCTTCAGGTGATAAATTGATATAACTCATTAAAATAGCAGTTCTGCAATGTATCTTCTCATTTCATGTAAAGAAAAGCAGCAAAACAAAGGATATATCTTCATTTATATAAAAGATCAAAAATAAAATAGCAGATGCAAAAAAGAAACAAACACACAATACAGTGAACAAAGTATATAATGTAGAAGGACCAACCAATTGTGGTTAAAAACAATTGGTTATCTTCTCACATAAACAAGGCTTGAATAAAAAACACAAATGAAATGATAACTGAGGAATAAACTTTGTCAATTAATGCATCAATTACACTTTGTTCTATAACCAAGTTAGAGAATTCGAACATGATGGCAGATGCTATACAATTCCATTTCAAATGCAAGTGTTGCTTATTTTGCAATTATAAAGTTTGTGAATGAAAAGAATGGAAGAAGTAATCAAGCACTACAGCTGTTTCAAAGAAACACTGAATACACATTATGTAACGTTAAAAATGGTTCATAGCTATCTGGTGTCATTTCTTTGCAGATGCATTCAGCTCTTCTGTTGAAAATTGCTTGCCATAATCATCATTTTTAATGTTAGATTATATTACTTCAGTGCCCATTTGATATAGTGATATAGCTGTAGTACTATATCACTTCATTCATTTATTTCATTCAAAAACTTGATTACTGTGTGGCTGTGTGGTAAGAAGCTTGCTTCCCAACCACATGGTTCCAGATTCAGTTTTATTGCATGACATCTTGTGCAAGCATCTTCTACTATAGCTTAGGGGTGACCAAAACCTTGTGAGTGGATTTGATAGACAGAAACTGAAAGAAGCCCATCATGTACATATGAAGAATTATTATATTCAACAACATATACAACCACCGAGGATCTCACTGGATAGTTAAAAATAAAAGTTTCTTCAATTATTATGAAGTAAGGTTAATTCCTATAGAAGGGTTTATTATATTAAATAAATAAATAGGTAATTAATTATTGCAACATAAAGCATACAAGTTTCTATCAAGCATTACGCAGAATTATTATCTTTAGTTATCTATTAAGCTTAACGTAGAATTCTTGTCTGCAAATTTTGTTCTTTAACATCATCTGTTTCAGTGAATAAATATACTCACTTTCTATGTTTTTAAAATTTTTTAAT
>NC_142956.1:9501378-9506378 GCF_046866305.1 Octopus bimaculoides
GGACCACATCCCATGTGTGTAAATGTATTGGTTCTGTTTTCTTAACCACCAGTCATCCTTCAGAGTCACAGAAAGATGGGTTGTCACATCCCTGGCCTGCCATGTGATATCAGGTGGAAATTAATTGATCATCTGGGCCCAAATATTAATGGAAGTGGATGTTGCAAGATCTGCATCGTGGACAGAGCCAAATTTCTTAAGGACTATAAGAAACCTGATGCATTAAACAGCCGTAAAGAAGTGTTTTCCCTTCAAACACTACTTACTGGAAACTTGGATCTCACCGTTTGTTAGTTAGGCCTCTTCAGGTCTAAAAGGACTTTTTTACCCCTCTGATTCAGGGGTACCCATCCTCATTAATGTTATTTTTTTTAAGACATATTCCTCAAGTTCTGAGCGTTTCTTCATGTCTGCAACATAGATAATTTAAATTTTGTATTTATATAAAGTCTGATGAGCTGTCCACAAGGCCTTGCTTTCTGGATGCAAAACCTTAGGTAACTCTATGTCCAAGATATAAAATTTTTCTGTAATATATATATATATATATATATATATATATATATATATATATATATATATATATATATATATATATATATATATATATATATATATATATATATATATAGACAGTTTAGATATAGATTCAAGGTTGAATATGGTACTTACGCGTAGGCACCCGAATATCGTATCCCAAAAGGATAGGTGATCAAAATCAAAAAATAATGTATTCTCTCTCCCACTTGGATTTGAAATGTTGCCACATTTATAATATGTCTTTTCTACAGTAATTTTCTGCATTTTCGTGCAGCTGAAGATTGCTCTTCATATTGCATTTAATGTAATGCTCGCATTACTTAAATAAATTGGAGTAGCATGAAACGTGCGTACTGCAATGACCTTTGAAATCCGTGTTGCTTATTTTTTGATATATATATATATATATATATATATATATATATATACTTACATGCATACATATATATATATATATATATATATATACATACACACACATATATATATATATATATATATATATATATATATATATATATATATATATATATATATATATATATACACATACATATATATATATAGGCACAGGTGTGGTTGTGTGATAAGAAGCTTGCTTTTCAAACACATGGTTCTGGGTTCAGTTCCACTGTGTGACACCTTGGGCAAGTGTCCTCTACGTATAGCCTTGGGGTGACCAAAGTCTTGTGAGTGGATTTGGTAGACGGAAACTGAAAGAAGCCCATCATATATGTATATATATATATATATATGTAAATATATAGAAATAAAAAGATAAAGAGAGCAATGGTAAGGTTGGAGAAATATTTTATGGATAGAGTCTTACAGCTGTTTCTGGGAAGATCCAGTACTTCCCTTCATCGGAGACAGAAAAAAATAAAGGAATCGATTATTATATCCATAGGCGGATAGTTTTAGTATGAAGTGAAGGGAAGTACTGGATCTTCCCAGAAACAGCTGTAAGACTCTATCCATAAAATATTTCTCCAGCCTTACAATTGCTCTCTTTATCTTTTATTTCTATATATTTACATATACACACACTAATACACGACTTATAATACCCAATCCTGTTCATACAACGACTGGGGCAAACTAGTCGGTATACAGCACTTACTCGGTATTACCTGTATCCTCCTGGGTTTGGTTAAATCCAATACCCTCCTCAACCTTATATATATATATATATATATATATATATATGATAATAATATTAGGGATAAAATCCAAACTTACAGGTAAAAACTCAATTAAAATCAATTTATTAAAAATTAAAATTAGATTAAGTTTCACAGCATAAAATATATATAAATATATAGTTTTAGGGAAAAGAACCAAGGTTCATGAACTCATCGATGAAAATCCACTGTCACATATACTCTTTACTCTTTACTCTTTTACTTGTTTCAGTCATTTGACTGCGGCCATGCTGGAGCACTGCCTTTAGTCGAGCAAATCGACCCCCAGAACTTATTCTTTGTAAGCCTAGTACTTATTCTATCAGTCTCTTTTTGCCAAACCGTTAAGTTACAGGGACGTGAACGCACAAGCATCGGTTGTCAAGCGATGGTGAGGGGACAAACACAGACACGCAAACACACATGCATATATATACATATACATATATACGACGGGCTTCTTTCAGTTTCCGTCTACCAAATCCACTCACAAGGCTTTGGTCGGCCTGAGGTTGGTAAGCAAGCTACTTACCACACAATAAATAAGTATAATATAATACAAAGTATATATGATAAGATAAAGATAATAAAACATTATTAATTTTTCTATATGTGACAGTAGATTTTCATCGATGAGTTCATGAACCTTGGTTCTTTTCCCTAAAACTATATATATATATATATATATACACATATGTATGTATATATTAATGTGTGTGTGTATTTGTGTCTGTGTTTGTCCTCTCACTGTCACTAGACAACCGATGTTGGTGTGTTTATGTCCCTGTAACTTAGTGGTTTGGGGAAAAGAGACTGATAGGAATAAGTACCAGGCTTACAAAGAATAAGTCCTGGGGTCAATTTGTTTGACTAAAAGGTAGTGCTCCAGCATGGCCACAATCAAATGACTGAAACAAGTAAAATAATAAAAGAATAAAGGAATATACATGAGGGGAGTGCTGAAAAGTTGCTGGCTTTGGGTAAAAGAAAATACAGGAGGATCAGTTAATTATGATTTTATTCAACATATTCCCCTCTCAGATTCACACACTTATTGCAGCAGTCCTTCCTCATCATCATCTTCGTCGTCGTCGTCATCGTTGTCGTTTAACGTCTGCTTTCCATGCTGGCATGGGTTGGATGGTTTGACTCAGAGCTGGCAAGCCAGATGGCTACACCAGGCTCCAATCTGATCTGGCAAAGTTTCTACAGCTGGATGCCCTTCCTAACACTTACTACTCCAAGAGTGTAGTGGGTGCTTTTTACGTGCCACCTTCAGTTTTTCTAATCCATGTAAAAGAACTCAGAAGGTTGGGCCCTAAAGCCAGGAACTTTTTTAGCACCCCTCATATATATATATATATATATGCATGTGTGTATGTGTGTATGTACGTATGTGTGTGTTTGTGTGTGAGTGTTAATGTCTGTGTGTGTACAGGAAGTACAGATCCTGTTGGTTGATAAGTACTTTGGAAGAGAGAATGAGAGACAAAGAGAGAGAGAAGAATCAATGAATTGCATGATTGACTTTGGTAGGATGAGATCTTAGAATACAGAAACCCTCAAAAAATACCATCCTTTTCTATATCATGATGCCTTTGATTGTTCACCGTTTATTTGTTTGTTCATTTATATGTATGTATGTATGTATGTATGTATGTATGTCCTAATTCAGTTTTATTTCAAGATCTTTTGCCAATAGAGAAAGAGCTGGTTTCTAACCTTAATCCAAGTCTCCATTGAAATTTCAACAACATCAACAGGGTACTTTTGCATGTATGTGTGTATATGTGCAGTATTTGGAGTCATTGCATGTGCACATTTGTATGTTTTGTTTTACATATGCATTCTTAATCATTTAGTTGCATGTCTAGACATGTGCACATATAATGATAAAATTTTTACAGACTTTTGCAGTTCCAGTGATATTGGATATGTATGTATGTATGTATGTATGTATGTATGTATGAATGTATGTATGTATGTATGTATGTATGTATGTATGTATGAATGTATGAATGTATGTATGTATGTATGTATGTATGAATGTATGTATGTATGTATGTATGTATGTATGTCATTATTCGGTTCTATTTCAACATCTTTTGCCAATAAAGAAAGAACTGGTATCTAACTGAGATCCAAGTCTCCTTCATTGGAATTTCAACAACACCAGCAGGGTATTGTTTGCATGTATGCATGCATATGTGCAGTATTTGGAGCTGTTCCATGTGGAGATTTGTATGTTTTGTTTTAGGAATGTATTCTCAGTAATATAGTTGCATTGCCACTGGAACTTACTATGGCAACTGAGAAAGTGCAATTTTCTAAAGTTAAAAGTTATTTATTATAATAATATAAATATTTAAAAAATATTTTAAAAAACAAAATGACATGAAACTTTAGGGATTTTCCATGTTGCGTTTCATCCTTTCATTCCATTCGCTTTCATTCTTCACAACTTTTCCTGTAACAAGTGTTTGAAAAGCTGTAAATAGTGAAAGCATTTAACTATACAAAAAATTCCTTTTCATTTAAGAAAATCTGTCTTTAAATACTGTGACTACCTCAAGAGTACTTTGCAAAAACCCCACATTGGCAGAGATCAGATGCATTCTTGTCTGCCTCCTGTCAAAGCTTGTTCTTCCAGCGTTCACCACCTCACCTTGTTAAGGCCTAGCAGCCCTTTCTGTTTGTTTTCACTGTCTTGTTTCTGTTACCAACTTTGAGCCTCTGCAAAATCCCAAATTTTATTTAATTTGCTTCGTGGGAGCAACTGCTTTGCCGAAGGCATATCTTGTACTGAATTGCTCGAAATACTGAGTAGAAAAACAGCTGACAACTGATGAAGGGTCGTTCTTTATGTTACTTGTCTTGTTTTCCATTTGTTTCTTTTGTTGTTCGCAAAAAAGTTTGTATTCCATGTTTCCGTATTTCATATTTCATGTTGTTTACATTCTATGACGTCCTGTACCCATATATGCATATGTATATGCATATATATGTAAGTATGTACATATATGTATGTATATATGCATTTTTAAAATTTTTATTTATGTGTTTCAGCCAAGTGGCTGCGGTCATGCTGGTGCACCACCGTGATTTTCACGTTCCTTGCATGGCTCTTCTCCCCCACCCGACATGGTCCAATCAAGAGTTTTGATGGCACATCTGGTGTATAAGAGAATTTGACATAGCTGCCCTAAACTGCGTCTCATTATGAGCCATTGGTTCGTCTGGTATCGTGGAGAGGAAAGTGTCAAGTTTTGTCTTGAAGAC
>NC_142956.1:9508878-9523878 GCF_046866305.1 Octopus bimaculoides
ATAATAATAATAATAATAATAATAATAATAATAATAATAATAACAACAGTAACAAGAACAACGACAACAACAATAATAATGATTTCAAATTTTGGCACAAAGCCAGCAGTTTTTGGGGCAGGGGTAAGTTAATTACATTGACCCCAGTGGTCAATGGTACTTATTTTATCAACCCCTAAAGGGTGAAAGGTAAAGTCAATCTCGGTGGAATTCGAAGTTGGAATGTAGAGACAGATGAAATGCCCTAAGCATTTTGCCTGGTGCAGTTACGATTTTGTTAGCTCACCACCTTAATAATAAAAATAATAATAATAATAATAATAATAATAATAATAATTGCCCTAATGCAGTACCAGGCAGTGACTCATGATTTCTGATCTTAACTGATCGGAAGTGTTATTATGTACATGTTTTGTCTTGGTATAAAAAAGATGGGCTACAGCAAATATTCTGCTCAATACCAATAACTTGTTTGTCAGTTGCTTGACCGTAACCAGTTGAGCATGTCCCTTAGTGGCTGACAAAATATGCATCTCTGATCATGAGCATCATAGCCATGTGTCGAGAGGAATACTTTGGAGTTTGAAAATTCACCTCTGGAAACATGGGTGTTTCGTTCAACATCCTTAAACAGCCTCTATTCAAAGAGTCTTTGAGCAGAACAGGCTACTCAATCTGTAGAAAATTCTAATTGCCCCTCCCCCCCTGTAAGGTCATGCACTGTTTATCTTGATATGAGATCATCACGTCACACACATATGGTTGTGAAGCAGCTGCCTGGTGTACCCTTACCAGGCAGATAGTCATGATGTGTATATTGGGCTTCATATATTTCAGTCAACACACTAGAAGGCAGCACCTCTCTCTTTATCCTAACCTTCTTCTTCAAATGAAATTTGAAGAAATTAATGAGAACTTGGCCAGATAGGAGAGTTCCTGTCAACAAACCTTTCAGATGAGTCCACCACACAACGTCTTTCACTACAGTTACTGAGCAGAGAAAGATCTGCCTCCTTGCATCAGTCTTTACTATACACTTGGAGGACAGTTGATCAAGGAGTAGACCAAGAATGAGATGGTTGGATAGTATCAATAGTCTCAGTTGGCCATGCTTGGGAATTCAACAAAAAAATGGAATGATGGTTGCTTCTGATAGGACCTTAAGGAGGTGCCTGAGGACTCTACGACTCTTTTGTGAATAGAAGGCAAAAATGTATGGGTTATAATAATAATAAATTCAGGAAACACCATAAGTACTGCAATACCAGGTTTGAAAAGCTGAATATAGCAAAGAAAAAATATCATCTATGACCAGAAAACTACAAAACAAAGTGAAACAGTCAATGAACTCAAGAACAGAAGGAAGAATGACAGCACAAATAGCTAGATAGAGAAGTTGCATGGCCAATTCATGCAAAAAACAGAGGATGTTGGACGTAAAAAAGACTGTGGCTGTGGCCCACAGATAGAAACCTGAAATAAGAAAGTGAATCACTAATTATAACCACACAGGAACTAGCCATTAGGATGAATTTGATAAAACCAAAGATTGATAAAACCTCAGTCAGAGAGTAAATGCAGAATCTGTTAAAAAGGAGATAAAAGTAGTAACCACCTTTTAAGTGAATGTAGAAAGCTAGCATAAAAAGAGTATAAGTTCAGGCATACATGTGCAACTGAAAGAGTGCATTAGGATGTTATCAGAGTATGTAGATTCAAAGTGACAGCAAATCAGTATGAATACAAGCTAGGGGTTATGATGGTGATACAGAATTTTATGGGATTCCCATGAAATCTAACCATACTATTGATGCAAGAAAACCCAAGATGATTATAGAGAACAAAATAAACAGTGTGAGATCATATACTTTTCAGTTCCTTATGATAACGAAGTTGATACTAAAAAAATTGAAAAAGCAAATTGAGAAATATCAGGATTTAGCCAGAGAGATGAAGAGATTAAGTAAGACTAAGACAACAACCATTCCTGTGGTAATTGGCACAACATCCAAATCGATATCTTCACTGCTAATCCACAGAAAAGTCCAGTGTGTATTCTGCAAGAATCCTAAGAAAAAGTCTTTGAGATTTTGGGACATTTGTTGTTAGCAAACTTCAAGACAACATCCCTGCAAACTAATACAGCTTGTGGGCCTGAAACTGACTGCTTCCAGCACAACCACCAGATTACAATGATTGACTCAATTGAAAGCTTTCTACTAATCTAAATTAATTAGGGCTCCATCAAAGCCAGCTTGATCCCATTCTTCTCTGTGTAAAGGTAAAGGTTCATGGATAGACCTGTTCAGGATCATGTATATTTGTGCTACCCCAACTAGGCCATTGACAAATGAGTACCAATCTCTTTGCTAACACCTTGCCCAAAATCTTAAAGTTTCTGTTTAGTAGAGTTATGGACCAAAGATTGTCTGCTGTTTCCCTTGTCAGTGTCCTTTCTCAGCAGTGTTACAACTCCCTGGCTCACAGCACTGAGAATTCTGTTCTGCTGCCTGTTGCAGTTGACGTTTGCTAAGAGATCACCAAAAAAGTTTGGCATAAACTCATAGGGCAAACCATGGAACTGTCCAATTTGCACCTTGTGCAACCATTCAGTGCCTCTTGTCTTTCAATGGTTATTACCAGCTTTTTACTGTTCCTTGTATCATTTATAAAGAGCCATGGCGACCCAATGAAGTGGCCATTAAAGTTCAGTCAAATAGTTGATCAAACTATTGCCAAAAAGCTGCACACATCTGCTCAGAAATTAGCAATACACACTTGTTCTAATCTGTTAAAGACCTGATTATAATGTAATTGTCACATCGTACCTTCACTACTTGGATCCATCAGACAGGTTTAGTCCTCTCGTGTTTTATTGCACACGATCAAGCTTTGATAATGCAGCTTTCATGTTTTGCATTGAAAAAAGGTTAAGAACCATTCACACTGTGTTCATGTCAGTAGCAATACCTTTGCTAATTGCATCTTCTGATTAACTGGCTCCTCCTACTCAAGTCTATTTTTCTCTGTCACTAGCTCTTTGAGAAACATTATTAATTATAATTTAATCACTCTCTTCTTGGTGCCCTATCACTGGTTACAGATTTGCTAATCCAGTCCCTGTAGTCATTGCAAACCAAGAAAGATGTGTTCAACTTCCAGTAATCAGGTCCCTGTCTATGGATCCTATTTAAGTCAACTGTGGAAGGTCATTAATTTGTAGTGTGTGTTTCTGACCATTTAGACTATGGACACTGTACATCATCTCTATCCTCCGATCAGACAAAACTCTATCCAGATGTGATCTAGTTGACATGTAGTGGTTATCCCATATTCACAGTGGCATGTCCAGGAAATTCAGTAGGTACCTATCAAATAGTTGGATTCTTCTGAGCAGAATTTTGAAGTTATTTTCATTCCACACAGTATGACCATACATCTGAAATCCAACCCACCACTACCATCACTAGTATGAGAGATCAGGACGATCCCAGGAAACTTTCTAGGTATCTGAAAAATATGGCTATCCTACCTTGTTAGGATTAGTCTGAAAGTACCACCTTTGCTGCCATTCACATCCAGGACCACCAACTTATTGTCCAGGTCGAATGAGATCGTACCCTTAACTAAAAATCTAAGGATTTCCTAAATAACACTGCCACTCCACCACTTGACCTCGAATGACCACAAGCTCCCTCACTGCCAACAAAAATGGATGTGAGAGCTTAAATTCCAGAGATCCTTTCTCACTGATGGCTACTACATCTGTCTACCTGAAGTCATTGAATAAGTGACCTTATTTCCAAGCTGTCCCCAGACTGTGCAACCTGATTCTGAATACAGCCATGTCCGTCAGAGAAGAAAATGGGAGAGGTTACTCACTTTGGTCCTTGAGGAGGCCAGTTGATCTGGTTCTTCTCGCTGATTAAGAAGAATGTTTTGAGAGGCCTTTGTAAAGTATTTCTACTGGGCTTTTTAGAAAAAGCCGAACATCAATGTTTATTTCTGGAGGCATGTTCACCCCTCACCACACCTTTGCCACATTCTGTCTATATAAGATGGTATGTGGATGAAATCCTCATTGTTCAGTGAGGTGATGGAATATTTCTTCGTTTCTTGTTCCATGACAAATCTGATATCTACCAGGCCAAGTTGTTTTCCACAGATAATCTACATATTTCTGTTTTTTTGTCCCGCATAGATTTTGGGTATCTTTCTACTTGTGTATGTCTGAGCAGCTCAACTTTGTGTGTCTCTATATACTTATACATCAGTAAGTTACTAAGCATCCATATTGTTCTCACTAGAGTGTCCAATAAAGAGAAACAAACTGGTAGAATCATAGGTACATTGGATAAAACGCTTAACGACATTTCTTCTGACTCTTTCACATTTTGCTGAGGTCAACTTTAATCTCTTCAGGGTTGATAAAATAAAGTACCAGCCAAGTTCTAGGGTCACTGTAATCGATTTATCCCCTGCTGCTCAAAATTGCTAGTTTTGAACCTTGCAATGAGCCAACATTTTATTCAGGAGCAATGTTGTTGTCATGGCCACTCGTATATGCCATGGAAATTGGGAAACTAGCCTTATGAGTCCTGGGTTTCCAGTGTCCAACAAAACTGTTCTCCTCTGCCATTGTTCAACCTTGTGAAATTATGTTACTTCTTGTAGATTAATGTCATGTTTTGGAATTTGTTAGGCAGCAAGCTGGTAGAATCAACCTGTCGGACAAAATGCTTAGCAGCATTTTTTTAAAGTTCTGAGTTCAAATTCCACCAAGGTCAAGTTTTCTTTGTGAAGGTGCATGATTTAATAGTTAGGATATTCAGCTCATGGTCGTAAAACCATGAGTTTGATTCCTGGCGACGCAATGTGTCCTTGAGCAAGACACTTAATTTCACATTGCTCCAGTCCACTCAGCTGGCAAAAATCAGTTGTACCTGTAATTCAAAAGGGGCCAGCCTTGTCACATTCTGTGTCATGCTGAATCTCCCAGAGAATTATGTTAAAGGGATGCATGTCTGTGGAGTACTCAGCCACTTGTACATTAATTTCAAGAACAAGCTGTTCTGCTGATCAGATCAAATGGAACCCTCGTTATTGTAACTAATGGAGAGCCAGTTTTTCTTTGGAGTTTGTAGTTTTTATAACCACCACCTTGATATAAATCTTGCAATTATTTTGACCTGACAAGGTCAAAATAATAAGAAGCTGACAGAACCATTAACACACTGAATAAAATGCTTAAAAACGTAAAAACAAAAGAAACCCCATTCAGCATTTGGACCAGTGTGCCAACAATTCTGCCAGTTTGCCACCTTAATAATAATAATGGTAATAATAATAATAATAATAATAATAATAATAATAATAATAATGATAATAATAGTAATAATAATAATAATAATAATAATAATAATTCTTTCAACTATAGGCACAAGGCCTGAAACTTTTGGGGAGGAAGCTAGTTGATTACACTGACCCCCAGGATGTAAGTGGTACTTATTTCATCGATCCTGAAAGGATGAAGGGCAAAGTTGACCTTGGCAGAATTTGAACTCAAAACATAAAGACAGACAAAATGCTGCTATGCATTTTGCCCAGCTTGTTAACGATTCTGCCAGCTTACTGCCTTTCCTTTCTACTATAGGCGCAAGGCCTGAAATTTGGGGAGGAGGGATAGTCAATTACCTCAACCTCAGTACACAACTGGTACTTATTTCATCGACCCTGAAAGGATAACAGGCAAAGTCAACCTCGGTAGAATTTGAACTCAGAATGTGAAGACATGAAATACTGCAAAGCATTTCATCCGGTGTACAAAGAATTCTGCCAGCTTGCCAACTTAATCATCATCATCATCATCATCGTTTAACGTCCGCTTTCCATGCTGGCATGGGTTGGACGATTTGACTGAGGACTGGTGAAAACCGGATGGCAACACCAGGCTCCAGTCTGATTTGGCAGAGTTTCTACAGCTGGATGCCCTTCCTAACGCCAACCACTCCGAGAGTGTAGTTTATTTATATATATATATATATATATATATATATATATCACCATCATCATCATCGTTTAACGTCCGCTTTCCATGCTAGCATGGGTTGGACGATTTGACTGAGGACTGGTGAAACCGGATGGCAACACCAGGCTCCAATCTAAATTTGGCAGAGTTTCTACAGCTGGATGCCCTTCCTAACGCCAACCACTCAGAGAGTGTAGTGGGTGCTTTTACGTGTCACCCGCACGAAAACGGCCACGCTCGAAATGGTGTCTTTTATGTGCCACCCGCACAAGCCAGTCCAGGGGCACTGGCAACGATCTCGCTCGAAAATCCTACAGGAGCCAGTCAGGCGGTACTGGCAACGGCCACGCTCAAAATGGTGCATCTCATGTGCCACCCGCACAAGAACCAGTCCAGGGGCACTGGCAACGATCTTACTTGATGATAATCCTTTCCACTATAGGCATAAGACCTGGTATTTTAAGGGAGAGGATCTAGTTGATTATATCGACCCCAGAATTCAACTGATACTTATTTTATTGACCTTGAAAAGATGAAAGGCAAAGTCAGCCTCAATGGACTTTCAGCTCAGAACATAAAAACAGACAAAATGGCACTAAACATTTTTCCCAGCATGCTAAGAATTCTGCCAGCTCACTGCCTTAGTGATAAAGGAAATAGATTCAAATTTTGGTGCAAGGCCAGCGATTTAAGGGGAGGGAATAAGTCGATTATTTCGACCCCAGTGCTCAAGTGGTACTTATTTTGTCGACCCTGTAAGGATGAAAGGCAAAGATGACCTCAGTGGAATTTGAACTCGGAATATGAAGAAGGATGAAATGCTGCTAAGCATTTTGCCAGTGCAGTAACGATTCTGCCAGCTTGTTGCCTTGATAAAGGAAATATTGATAAGAAAGCATGGCCATACTCTGAGACATACCAATTAACAAAGATATAGTGGTTAAGGATACATTGTCCAGACATTGTTACCAAGAATTATCATGATATGAAGTATCATGCATATGTCTTAAATACAGAGGGAACCCATCCAGTTATAAATATCTAGAAATGAGGATCACCAGAATGTCCTGCCCATGCTAGCACAGAAAGGTGGACGTTTGATGATGTAGGGACCAAAACCTAAACCAAGACCTGAAAGCACACAGCCATACCTGCAACTATAAATTTCATCAATTCTATAGTTAACATTCTTCTTCTTCTTCTTCTTCTTCTCCTCCTCCTCCTCCTCCTCCTCCTCCTTCTTCTTCTTCTTCTTCTTCTTCCAATTCTTCTTCTTCTTCTTCTTCTTCTTCTTCTTCTTCTCCTTCTTCTTCTTCTTCTTCTTCTTCTTCTTCTTCTTCTTCTTCTTCCAATTCTTCTTCTTCTTCTTCTTCTTCTTCTTCTTCTTCTTCTTCTTCTTCTTCTTCTTCTTGGGTGTGGATATGATACGTCTGCCTTCAATTCTATCTTTCATGTCATAATATAGGATATTAATTAATGATATTAATTAAGAAACATATTAATTACATCAAATATTTCTGTTAAATACTTCTTCTTTTATCTAATAATCCTCACTTGTTTTTCTTACAAAATATAACATGTACCTCTACCTTGTACTGATGTGACACAGTAATCAGAATAGTTTGCTCTACAAATATCCAGAGAGTAAATACCATAGTTAAATTTAAATATATATTCAAATATAGAAAAGCAAATATAGTGTAGAAGTTTGCTTGAAACATTGTAGTACAGAAGTAGAATAATGAATGAAATGAAGAATTAAAGAAAGCTTCTAAGAAGGCAGAAAGTTTAAAAACCTTTATATTTTGGGTACAAAGGCCCATCTTCAGAAGGATACAGTCAAAGAAATGTGCATTTACAGGGATCCTGCAATTCAGGATAGTCCAGTGCTTGTGTAAGTAGTAGCAGCTCTGGTGTAGTTGGTGCTGTACTGCTTACATTGGGGATGGTGAAGACTGGCTGCAAATATAATGTATTTTATTTATTTAATGAGAGAGAATACATTTCTTGCAAGACTTCTTTCTTGCAAGGAACCAAACAATCAATGTGAAATGAATCTACATAAAAAATTATAAAAAACAAATACTTTACAACAAAACCTCTCTAAACTAAGGACCCTTAAACAAGTATTACCCTTACCAGAATTAGAAACCCTGTGAAGGACAAACATGCAGTATTAAGGCATAGTATAATATATAAACAAAACCACTACAAACCAAGAAACCAAGAATCCCTGGACAAGTTCAACCTTATGAGAAGGGTCTATCTACCTCCATCATCAGTCGCCCAACAGATATCATTATGGTTTTGACACTTGGAAGTATATATTACAGTAAGTTTTTCTTTTCTTCATATGGTAGCTCTCTGGAAGTTGTAGATAATTTTCGCTACTTAGGTCACCTAATTATCAGTGGAGGAAGTTGTACAGAAAGTATAATTGCTGGAATAAGAATAGGATGGAGAAAGTTCAGAGAGCTTTTACTTCTGTTGGTAACCGAATGTCTCTCTTCTTCCGAGTGAAGGGAAGGTGGTATGATGCATGTGTATGAACTGTGATGTTGCATGGTAGTGGGACACAGGCCCTTAATGTGGAGGACATGTGAAAGCTGGAGAAGAATGAGTCTGGTATGCTCCACTGGATGTGGAATGTTAGTATGCATGTGTGACAGAGTATTGGTGTATTGAGGGAGAAGTTGGGCAAAGCGAGAAACTAATAATTGAATACTGTGTTATATTGCTTGCTATGTTTTGTGGTTTTATTTTGCTCATTAGAATCATTCAGTCATTAGGATAATTGAATGGACTCTGTGAAACCTAAGAACATTCTTAGTTTCCATGGCATTTAATGTAGAATAATATACAATTGTAGAATGCCATACATTATAATAATATAACAATATTTAGGGCAGCTAGCTGGCAGAATAATTAGCATGCTAGGTAAAATGCTAAGCAGCATTTTGTCTGTCTTTAAGTTCTGAGTTCAAATTCTGTCAAGAGTGACTTTACCTTTCATCCTTTTAGGGCCAATAAAATAAGTACCTGTTCAGCAGTGGGGATCAATCTAAACATCTTAGCCCCTTCTCAGAAATTTCTGGCCTTGAGCCAAAATTTGAAACCAAAATGATAATATATCATAGTGGATTTTTTATGGCTGGATGCCACCCTATGGCCAGACATGTTTTTACAGAATACTGGAAGTAAAGGACAAAACTTGTATGATGGTAACACATGTTTACAGCTGCCATACAATGTCAAGGAGAGACATACACAGGCTTCTTTCAGTCTCTGGCTACCAAATTCCCACACAAGGATTTGGTTTGCTTGAGGCTAAAGTAGAAAATGCTTGTCCAAGGTGCCAAGCTGTAGAATTCAACCTAAGATCATATAGCTAGGAAGAACACACACACACACACACACACACACATATAGGCATGGTTGTGTGGTAAGAAACTTGCTTCCCAACCACATGGTTCTAGGTTCAGTCCCACTGCGTGGCCCTTTGGGCAAGTGTCTTCTACTATAGCTTTAGGCTGAAAAAAGCCTTGTGAGTGGAAATGGTAGATGGAAACTGAAAGAAACTTGTCGTATACATATATATATATATATATATATATATATATATATATATATATATATATACATATGTATGTGCTTGTGTGTCATGTTTGTCCCTTCACCATTGCTTGATAACCGATGTTGGTGTGTTTACATGCCCCTAACTTAGCAGTTTGGCAAAAGACCCCAATAGAATAAGTACTAGGCTTACAAAGAATAAGTCCTGAGTTCAGCTTGTTCGACCAAAGGCGCTGCTCCAGCATGGCCACAGTCAAATGACAGAAACAAGTAAATGAATAAAAGAATATATAGATATATAGACACATGCATGGCTGTATGGTAAAAAGCTTGTTTTCAGGCAAGTATCTTCTATTATTGACTTGGTCCGACCAAAGTGTTATGAGTAGATTTGGTAGATGGAAACTAAAAGAAGCCCATTGTATATGTGTGTGTGTTTGACCCTATGACACAAACACACACATACTGCCATCACTCAGCAACTGGTGTTAGTTTGTTTACATCCCCATAACTTAGCAGTTCAGCAAAAGTAACCAATAGAATAAGTACCAGGCTTAAAAAAAATAAATGCTTGAGTTCATTCATTCAACTAAAAGTTCTCTGAGCCAATGCTCCGGCATGGCCACAGTCTAATACTGAAACAAGTAATAGTTAAAAGATAGTATTCAGATATATAGTATATAGCGGTATATATTGTTATTTGGTGGTATATAATAGTATATAGCAATAGTATACATGCACAGGTGTATACATACATGCATATATATATTGTATGTATATATACATACATATATTATAGAATAGATATATATATATATATATATGTATATATATATATGCATTTATATATGTGTGTATATATATATATATATGTATGTATGTATGTGTGTATGTATATATGAATATGTGTACGTATGAAAATGTGTGTGCGTGTATGTATATGTGTGTGTAAAGATATATATGTATGTGTGTGTGTGTGTGTGTACAAGTACATATAGATATGCAGGTATTTTTATATATGAATATATGAATGAACGCATCTATATATGTCAATGTGGATGCACATACATATATACACGTGTGTGTTTTTTCAGATAAGTAGGTAGTTATATAGGTAGGTATGTAGAATGGTTTCTACGGTGATGTAAGTGATAAAGTGGTGGTGGGTTAGGGTGGGGATAATGATGGTGGCAGTGGAAGTGGTAGTGGTAGTGGCAGTCGTATTTGTTTTTAACCCCAGGTCTGCCCTGATCCTGTAGACCTATGATTAAAGGTGTTCCATCCATGGCCATCATGTCCTTGTTTCAGTCATGCTGTATCCAGGGTCACATTTTGCATACAATTCATATCAGCCTATTTTCTTACATTGTAAACTCTATTTTGTAGGGAAAATGGTTTGGTTGCTATTTCTAGCAGTTTGTACGACTATATGAGGGCATCTTTATTTGCTGTGGTGGTGATAGTGGAGGTAGCAACGGTCATGATTAGGTTGGTTTAGCCCCAGGTCAGTCCTGATCCAATAGGCCTATGATCTAAGATGCTCCAGTTGTGACCATCCAATCTATTATTCTGACATAATGCATCTAAGACTACATTATTTAACATACAAGTGAAAGTGTGGGTGTGTGGTAAGAACCTTGCTTCCCAACCACATAGTTCTGGGTTCAGTCCCACTCCATGGCACTTTGGGAAAGTGTTTTCTACTATAGCTTTGGGCCAACCAAAGCCTTGTGAGTGGATTTGGTAGATGGAAACTGAAAGAAGCCTGTCATATATATATATATATATATATATATATATATATATATATATATATATATATATATATAAATTCATTTACTTGTTTCAGTCATTTGACTGCAGCCATGCTGGAGCACCACCTTAAAGGGTTTTTTGTTGAAGAAATTGACCCCAAGACTTATTCTTTGTAAGCCTAGTATCTATTTGGTCTCTTTTGCCAAACCACTAAGTTACTGGAACACAGACACACCAACATCAGTTTTCAAGCGATGGTGATGGGGGGTGGACAAGCACAGACACAAAAACACTCACATGTAAATATATATAAAGGGTGTCCACAAAGTCTGGCTACATGGAGTAAATAAAAATCATAACATAAACAATTGAATATAAGAAATAATAATTTCTTAAAGTATGTGTTAATCCCCATGTACCCAGACTTTGTGGACACCCTGTATATATATATATATATATATATATATATATATATGTATATATATGATGGGCTTCTTTCAGTTCCCATCTACTAAATCCACTCACAAGGCTTTGGTTGGCCTGAGACTATAGAAGAAGACATCCAAGTTGCCACACAGTGGGTCTGAACCCAGAACCATGTGGCTGGGAAACAAACTTCTTACCACACAGCCTATCTATAGTATCTCTATTATGTAATGTATCGTATACTAATTAGTATTAGTGGCTATGATTGTTGTTGTTGTGCTGATAGTTATAACTGCTGTTTCTGTTGTTGCCTAGCCCTAGGTCATTCCTGACCTAATAGACCTATGATGACCAAAGAAGTTCTAGCTGTGACCATCTTAGCTTTTTGTTCAGACAAAGTGTGTCTGGGGCTAGTCAGTATTAACGGCCATAGCTATTGTTGTTGTTGTTGTTGTTTAGTTCCAGGTCAGTCCTTATCCAACAGACCTAAGAGCAAACATCATTCCGGACATGACCATCCCATGTTTTCTGTATATATTGGAGTACATTATCTTCTTCTTTAGATAGTAAAGGGTAATTTGATGAAGATTTGGCTGCTATTTCTAGCAAGTTCTATTGTTAACGTAAGGAGACTTCCATTTGACATGATAGTGTTGGTGGTGGAGGGGTTGGTGCTAGCTGGTGAGATGAGAGGATGGAGGAGAAGAGGGGGGTGGGGTGGGGTGGGGATGCCATGACATCCTTCTCTCTCTCTCTTTCTCTCTCTTTCCTTCTCCTTTTCTCTCTCTTTCTCTTTACTGCATAGGACAATGTTATAATTAAATAAATATGTAAATCTTTAGTGACAGAAGGGAAGCTAAGAAAGGGAGAAAGAAAGACAGGAGTTTCACTGGTGATGATGATGATGATGATGATGACAAAGATGACAATGATGGAGATGATGATGATGTTGGTGATGATGGTAATGTACTAGAATACTTGGTGGTTGGTGTCAGTGGTGGTGGCAGCAGCAGTAGTGGTGGGTTCAGATCAGGCTGTCGGTGGAGGTGAGTGTAAAGGGATGCAGGGGAATGTTGGTGGTGGTGGTGGTGGTGGGTGGGTGGGTGGAGGGTGGGGGTAGAAGTGATGGTGGAGTGGGGGTGGGGTGGGGAAGAAAAAATCTAAAGAAATTCTTGCTGAAAGAAATTCTCACTCTAATTACCAACCCCCCACCACTACCCTGTCCATACACCTCCTGCTACATGCTTACACCCCTCCTTTCTTCTTCTTTTCCTTCTTCTTCTTCTTCTTCTTCTTCTTCTTCACATTCTTGTTGATGTTGATGTTGTTCTCCTCCTCCTCCTCCTCCTCCTCCTCCTCCTCCACCTGGCTGCAATGCTACATCACCAAACATTTCACTTGTCAGGTTATCATCAAACAACAAAAACAGAAGCTCCATAACATTTCTCTACCTGATCCACCCCTATCACCACCCTGACGAAAATAACCAGCCAATCGCGTTAAAGGGTTGCGAAGTGAAAGCACAACCCACCAGCAGTTGGGTAGTAACCAAGGTGGGTATATATAAATTACGGGTGGACGAATACCCTGCAGTCAGAACAGCTTTCTATCGTAAGTACCCAGCTTGGAATATATACATATAATACTGTGATGTGACTCTAACCCTTTCAACCACCTCTACTACCACCACCAATACCCTCTTGTCTTCTTGTGTATTGTTTACCAATGCAGGCATACACACACACACACACACACACACACACACACACACACACACGCACGCACACACACACACACACACACACACACACGTGCACAAACCCATGCAGACTCATGCATGCACATGCACTCATATTCATACAAAACTAAATGTATATTAATAATATATATACATACAAATATATAATATATATATGTATATATATATACATATATATATATATATATTTCTAATATATATATATATATATATATATATATATATATATGCATAATATATATATCTTTAAATATATATATATATATATATATATATATATATATATATATATATATATATATATATATATACATACATATATATATATACATATACATACATATATGTATACATATAGAGATATTTATACATGCATATATATATACATATACATACATATATGTAATATATATATATATACATATATGTAATATATATATATATACATATATATATATATATATATATATATATACATATATATATATATATATATATATATATATATATATATATATATATGCATACACACACATACACACATAAACATATACAAGCACATTTATGTGCACATATATACATACATATCTATATATAAAATATACATGTAATATATAATATATATATATAAATAAAATGTATATATATATATATATATATATATCATAGTTAATAGATGCATACACATACACACCTATACATAAATCCACATATACATACAAATTACCAACTTGAAGTATTCCCTATTTGATTATTTTTCTTGTCTTCTCTTTCTCCAAACTAATTGCCACTATCATTATTATTATCATCATCATCATTATTATCATTATTATTATTACTATTATTATTATTATCATTATTTATTCATTATTATCATAATTAGACTACTATAATTATCATCATCATCATTATTATTATTAGTAGTAGTAGTTGATGACTTTGCCTTTTTTGTCCTTCTCGGGATACCAGTCACATGCTGGTGTAGAGTTTAATCCTCTCCAGCCCCATCTCTTCACAAACAGAATGTCTGGATTTATGCCTATGTTGAACATCAATTTTACCAATCAGCTTCAGGGACATTAACTTATTCTACTGACTTCATTCTCCACTTTTCTATCCTGATGGTTATTCATCAGAAATTATTGCTATTTTTCTTTGATAATTTGCTAATTATGATTAAATATGCAATCAGCTCATTTCTGCATTTCATCCATTCTATTCAATGGTTGATTAGTCTATATTACACCTTAACGAGCATAGGGCTAGTTTTCCAGTTTCTCTGGCATTTATGTATTCCTCCTTGAATGAGATGCTGCTCTGTCACTGGATTACTCATTTTTAGCAGCTGAGTGGATTGAAGCAGTAACGAAGTGTTTTGCTCAAGAGCACAAGGCACTGCCCAGGCCAGGAATTGAAACTACATTCTTAGGATCAAGCGTCCAACACCCTAACTACTAAG